>NC_088419.1:1319947-1337447 GCF_034236695.1 Oncorhynchus nerka
TAACAGTACAGTACAGTACAGTACAGTCAGCAGGCTATATATCCACCAGGTAACAGTACAGTACAGTACAGTCAACAGGCTATATATCCACCAGGTAACAGTACAGTACAGTACAGTACAGTACAGTCAGCAGGCTATATATCCACCAGGTAACAGTACAGTACAGTCAGCAGTCTATATATCCACCAGGTAACAGTACAGTACAGTACAGTACAGTCAGCAGTCTATATATCCACCAGGTAACAGTACAGTACAGTCAGCAGTCTATATATCCACCAGGTAACAGTACAGTACAGTACAGTCAGCAGGCTATATATCCACCAGGTAACAGTACAGTACAGTACAGTCAGCAGGCTATATATCCACCAGGTAACAGTACAGTACAGTACAGTCAGCAGGCTATATATCCACCAGGTAACAGTACAGTACAGTACAGTCAGCAGGCTATATATCCACCAGGTAACAGTACAGTACAGTACAGTCAGTCAGGCTATATATCCACCAGGTAACAGTACAGTACAGTACAGTAGCAGGCTATATATCCACCAGGTAACAGTACAGTACAGTACAGTACAGTCAGCAGGCTATATATCCACCAGGTAACAGTACAGTACAGTACAGTACAGTCAGCAGGCTATATATCCACCAGGTAACAGTACAGTACAGTACAGTACAGTACAGTCAGCAGGCTATATATCCACCAGGTAACAGTACAGTACAGTACAGTCAGCAGGCTATATATCCACCAGGTAACAGTACAGTACAGTACAGTACAGTCAGCAGGCTATATATCCACCAGGTAACAGTACAGTACAGTACAGTCAACAGGCTATATATCCACCAGGTAACAGTACAGTACAGTACAGTACAGTCAGCAGGCTATATATCCACCAGGTAACAGTACAGTACAGTACAGTACAGTCAACAGGCTATATATCCACCAGGTAACAGTACAGTACAGTACAGTACAGTCAGCAGGCTATATATCCACCAGGTAACAGTACAGTACAGTACAGTACAGTCAGCAGGCTATATATCCACCAGGTAACAGTACAGTACAGTACAGTACAGTCAGCAGGCTATATATCCACCAGGTAACAGTACAGTACAGTACAGTACAGTCAGCAGGCTATATATCCACCAGGTAACAGTACAGTACAGTACACAGTCAGCAGGCTATATATCCAGGTAACAGTACAGTACAGTACAGTACAGTCAGGCTATATATCCACCAGGTAACAGTACAGTACAGTACAGTACAGTCAGCAGGCTATATATCCACCAGGTAACAGTACAGTACAGTACAGTACAGTCAGCAGGCTATATATCCACCAGGTAACAGTACAGTACAGTACAGTCAGCAGGCTATATATCCACCAGGTAACAGTACAGTACAGTACAGTCAGTCACAGGCTATATATCCACCAGGTAACAGTACAGTACAGTACAGTACAGTCAGCAGGCTATATATCCACCAGGTAACAGTACAGTACAGTACAGTCAGCAGGCTATATATCCACCAGGTAACAGTACAGTACAGTACAGTACAGTACAGTCAACAGGCTATATATCCACCAGGTAACAGTACAGTACAGTACAGTCAGTCACAGGCTATATATCCACCAGGTAACAGTACAGTACAGTACAGTCAACAGGCTATATATCCACCAGGTAACAGTACAGTACAGTACAGTCAGCAGGCTATATATCCACCAGGTAACAGTACAGTACAGTACAGTCAACAGGCTATATATCCACCAGGTAACAGTACAGTACAGTACAGTACAGTACAGTCAGGCTATATATCCACCAGGTAACAGTACAGTACAGTACAGTACAGTCAGCAGGCTATATATCCACCAGGTAACAGTACAGTACAGTACAGTAGTCAACAGGCTATATATCCACCAGGTAACAGTACAGTACAGTCAGCAGGCTATATATCCACCAGGTAACAGTACAGTACAGTACAGTACAGTACAGTCAGTCAGGCTATATATCCACCAGGTAACAGTACAGTACAGTACAGTCAGTCAGGCTATATATCCACCAGGTAACAGTACAGTACAGTACAGTACAGTACAGTCAGCAGGCTATATATCCACCAGGTAACAGTACAGTACAGTACAGTACAGTCAGGCTATATATCCACCAGGTAACAGTACAGTACAGTACAGTACAGTCAGTCAGGCTATATATCCACCAGGTAACAGTACAGTACAGTACAGTACAGTCAGCAGGCTATATATCCACCAGGTAACAGTACAGTACAGTACAGTACAGTCAACAGGCTATATATCCACCAGGTAACAGTACAGTACAGTACAGTACAGTCAGCAGGCTATATATCCACCAGGTAACAGTACAGTACAGTACAGTCAGCAGGCTATATATCCACCAGGTAACAGTACAGTACAGTACAGTCAACAGGCTATATATCCACCAGCAGGTAACAGTACAGTACAGTACAGTCAACAGGCTATATATCCACCAGGTAACAGTACAGTACAGTACAGTACAGTCAGCAGGCTATATATCCACCAGGTAACAGTACAGTACAGTACAGTACAGTCAGCAGGCTATATATCCACCAGGTAACAGTACAGTACAGTACAGTCAGCAGGCTATATATCCACCAGGTAACAGTACAGTACAGTACAGTACAGTACAGTCAGTCAGGCTATATATCCACCAGGTAACAGTACAGTACAGTACAGTCAGTACAGGCTATATATCCACCAGGTAACAGTACAGTACAGTACAGTCAGCAGGCTATATATCCACCAGGTAACAGTACAGTACAGTACAGTCAGTCAGGCTATATATCCACCAGGTAACAGTACAGTACAGTACAGTACAGTCAGCAGGCTATATATCCACCAGGTAACAGTACAGTACAGTACAGTACAGTCAGCAGGCTATATATCCACCAGGTAACAGTACAGTAGTACAGTCAACAGGCTATATATCCACCAGGTAACAGTACAGTACAGTACAGTACAGTCAACAGGCTATATATCCACCAGGTAACAGTACAGTACAGTACAGTACAGTACAGTCCACAGGCTATATATCCAACAGGTAACAGTAACAGTACAGTACAGTACAGTCAGCAGGCTATATATCCACCAGGTAACAGTACAGTACAGTACAGTACAGTCAGCAGGCTATATATCCACCAGGTAACAGTACAGTACAGTACAGTACAGTACAGCAGGCTATATATCCACCAGGTAACAGTACAGTACAGTACAGTACAGTCAGCAGGCTATATATCCACCAGGTAACAGTACAGTACAGTACAGTCAGCAGGCTATATATCCACCAGGTAACAGTACAGTACAGTACAGTACAGTCAGCAGGCTATATATCCACCAGGTAACAGTACAGTACAGTACAGTCAGCAGGCTATATATCCACCAGGTAACAGTACAGTACAGTACAGTACAGTACAGTCAACAGGCTATATATCCACCAGGTAACAGTACAGTACAGTACAGTACAGTCAGCAGGCTATATATCCACCAGGTAACAGTACAGTACAGTACAGTACAGTCACAGGCTATATATCCACCAGGTAACAGTACAGTACAGTACAGTCAGTCAGGCTATATATCCACCAGGTAACAGTACAGTACAGTACAGTACAGTCAGCAGGCTATATATCCACCAGGTAACAGTACAGTACAGTACAGTACAGTCAGCAGGCTATATATCCACCAGGTAACAGTACAGTACAGTACAGTACAGTCAGCAGGCTATATATCCACCAGGTAACAGTACAGTACAGTACAGTACAGTCAACAGGCTATATATCCACCAGGTAACAGTACAGTACAGTACAGTACAGTCAGCAGGCTATATATCCACCAGGTAACAGTACAGTACAGTACAGTCAGTCAGCAGGCTATATATCCACCAGGTAACAGTACAGTACAGTACAGTACAGTCAGCAGGCTATATATCCACCAGGTAACAGTACAGTACAGTACAGTACAGTCAGCAGGCTATATATCCACCAGGTAACAGTACAGTACAGTACAGTACAGTCAGCAGGCTATATATCCACCAGGTAACAGTACAGTACAGTACAGTCAACAGGCTATATATCCACCAGGTAACAGTACAGTACAGTACAGTACAGTCAGGGCTATATATCCACCAGGTAACAGTACAGTACAGTACAGTACAGTCAGCAGGCTATATATCCACCAGGTAACAGTACAGTACAGTACAGTCAGCAGGCTATATATCCACCAGGTAACAGTACAGTACAGTACAGTACAGTCAGTCAGGCTATATATCCACCAGGTAACAGTACAGTACAGTACAGTACAGTCAGCAGGCTATATATCCACCAGGTAACAGTACAGTACAGTACAGTCAGTCAGGCTATATATCCACCAGGTAACAGTACAGTACAGTACAGTACAGTCAGCAGGCTATATATCCACCAGGTAACAGTACAGTACAGTACAGTCAGCAGGCTATATATCCACCAGGTAACAGTACAGTACAGTACAGTACAGTCAGCAGGCTATATATCCACCAGGTAACAGTACAGTACAGTACAGTACAGTCAGCAGGCTATATATCCACCAGGTAACAGTACAGTACAGTACAGTCAGCAGGCTATATATCCACCAGGTAACAGTACAGTACAGTACAGTACAGTCAGCAGGCTATATATCCACCAGGTAACAGTACAGTACAGTACAGTACAGTCAGCAGGCTATATATCCACCAGGTAACAGTACAGTACAGTACAGTCAGCAGGCTATATATCCACCAGGTAACAGTACAGTACAGTACAGTACAGTCAGCAGGCTATATATCCACCAGGTAACAGTACAGTACAGTACAGTCAACA
This sequence comes from Oncorhynchus nerka, assembly GCF_034236695.1. Lineage (NCBI taxonomy): Eukaryota > Metazoa > Chordata > Actinopteri > Salmoniformes > Salmonidae > Oncorhynchus > Oncorhynchus nerka. Next base: position 1,324,818 of record NC_088419.1, read on the forward strand.
GGCTATATATCCACCAGGTAACAGTACAGTACAGTACAGTCAGCAGGCTATATATCCACCAGGTAACAGTACAGTACAGTACAGTCAGCAGGCTATATATCCACCAGGTAACAGTACAGTACAGTACAGTACAGTCAGCAGGCTATATATCCACCAGGTAACAGTACAGTACAGTACAGTACAGTCAGCAGGCTATATATCCACCAGGTAACAGTACAGTACAGTACAGTCAACAGGCTATATATCCACCAGGTAACAGTACAGTACAGTACAGTCAACAGGCTATATATCCACCAGGTAACAGTACAGTACAGTACAGTCAGCAGGCTATATATCCACCAGGTAACAGTACAGTACAGTACAGTACAGTCAACAGGCTATATATCCACCAGGTAACAGTACAGTACAGTACAGTCAGCAGGCTATATATCCACCAGGTAACAGTACAGTACAGTACAGTCAGCAGGCTATATATCCACCAGGTAACAGTACAGTACAGTACAGTACAGTACAGTACAGTCAATATATATCCACCAGGTAACAGTACAGTACAGTACAGTCAGTCAGCAGGCTATATATCCACCAGGTAACAGTACAGTACAGTACAGTACAGTCAGCAGGCTATATATCCACCAGGTAACAGTACAGTACAGTACAGTACAGTCAGCAGGCTATATATCCACCAGGTAACAGTACAGTACAGTACAGTACAGTCAGCAGGCTATATATCCACCAGGTAACAGTACAGTACAGTACAGTACAGTACAGTCAGCAGGCTATATATCCACCAGGTAACAATACAGTACAGTACAGTACAGTCAGCAGGCTATATATCCACCAGGTAACAGTACAGTACAGTACAGTACAGTCAGCAGGCTATATATCCACCAGGTAACAGTACAGTACAGTACAGTACAGTCAGCAGGCTATATATCCACCAGGTAACAGTACAGTACAGTACAGTCAGCAGGCTATATATCCACCAGGTAACAGTACAGTACAGTACAGTCAGTCAGCAGGCTATATATCCACCAGGTAACAGTACAGTACAGTACAGTCAGCAGGCTATATATCCACCAGGTAACAGTACAGTACAGTACAGTCAGCAGGCTATATATCCACCAGGTAACAGTACAGTACAGTACAGTACAGTACAGTCAGCAGGCTATATATCCACCAGGTAACAGTACAGTACAGTACAGTCAACAGGCTATATATCCACCAGGTAACAGTACAGTACAGTACAGTACAGTCAGCAGGCTATATATCCACCAGGTAACAGTACAGTACAGTACAGTCAGCAGGCTATATATCCACCAGGTAACAGTACAGTACAGTACAGTCAGCAGGCTATATATCCACCAGGTAACAGTACAGTACAGTACAGTCAGCAGGCTATATATCCACCAGGTAACAGTACAGTACAGTACAGTCAGTCAGCAGGCTATATATCCACCAGGTAACAGTACAGTACAGTACAGTACAGTCAGCAGGCAATATATCCACCAGGTAACAGTACAGTACAGTACAGTACAGTCAGCAGGCTATATATCCACCAGGTAACAGTACAGTACAGTACAGTCAGCAGGCTATATATCCACCAGGTAACAGTACAGTACAGTACAGTCAGCAGGCTATATATCCACCAGGTAACAGTACAGTACAGTACAGTACAGTCAGCAGTATATCCACAGGTAACAGTACAGTACAGTACAGTCAGTCAGCAGGTAACCACCAGGTAACAGTACAGTACAGTACAGTCAGCAGGCTATATATCCACCAGGTAACAGTACAGTACAGTACAGTCAGCAGGCTATATATCCACCAGGTAACAGTACAGTACAGTACAGTCAGCAGGCTATATATCCACCAGGTAACAGTACAGTACAGTACAGTCAACAGGCTATATATCCACCAGGTAACAGTACAGTACAGTACAGTACAGTCAGCAGGCTATATATCCACCAGGTAACAGTACAGTACAGTACAGTACAGTCAGCAGGCTATATATCCACCAGGTAACAGTACAGTACAGTACAGTACAGTCAGCAGGCTATATATCCACCAGGTAACAGTACAGTACAGTACAGTACAGTCAGCAGGCTATATATCCACCAGGTAACAGTACAGTACAGTCAGCAGGCTATATATCCACCAGGTAACAGTACAGTACAGTACAGTCAGGCTATATATCCACCAGGTAACAGTACAGTACAGTACAGTCAGCAGGCAATATATCCACCAGGTAACAGTACAGTACAGTACAGTACAGTCAGCAGGCAATATATCCACCAGGTAACAGTACAGTACAGTACAGTACAGTCAGCAGGCTATATATCCACCAGGTAACAGTACAGTACAGTACAGTACAGTACAGTCAGGGCTATATATCCACCAGGTAACAGTACAGTACAGTACAGTACAGTCAGCAGGCAATATATCCACCAGGTAACAGTACAGTACAGTACAGTACAGTCAGCAGGCTATATATCCACCAGGTAACAGTACAGTACAGTACAGTCAGTATATATCCAGGTAACAGTACAGTACAGTCAGCAGGCTATATATCCACCAGGTAACAGTACAGTACAGTACAGTACAGTCAGCAGGCTATATATCCACCAGGTAACAGTACAGTACAGTACAGTCAGCAGGCTATATATCCACCAGGTAACAGTACAGTACAGTACAGTACAGTCAGCAGGCTATATATCCACCAGGTAACAGTACAGTACAGTACAGTACAGTCAGCAGGCTATATATCCACCAGGTAACAGTACAGTACAGTACAGTCAGCAGGCTATATATCCACCAGGTAACAGTACAGTACAGTACAGTCAGCAGGCTATATATCCACCAGGTAACAGTACAGTACAGTACAGTACAGTCAGCAGGCTATATATCCACCAGGTAACAGTACAGTACAGTACAGTACAGTCAGCAGGCTATATATCCACCAGGTAACAATACAGTACAGTACAGTACAGTCAGCAGGCTATATATCCACCAGGTAACAATACAGTACAGTACAGTACAGTCAGCAGGCTATATATCCACCAGGTAACAGTACAGTACAGTACAGTCAGCAGGCTATATATCCACCAGGTAACAGTACAGTACAGTACAGTACAGTACAGTACAGTTTGCAGGCTATATATCCACCAGGTAACAATACAGTACAGTACAGTACAGTCAGCAGGCTATATATCCACCAGGTAACAGTACAGTACAGTACAGTCAGCAGGCTATATATCCACCAGGTAACAGTACAGTACAGTACAGTCAGCAGGCTATATATCCACCAGGTAACAGTACAGTACAGTACAGTCAACAGGCTATATATCCACCAGGTAACAGTACAGTACAGTACAGTCAGCAGGCTATATATCCACCAGGTAACAGTACAGTACAGTACAGTCAGCAGGCTATATATCCACCAGGTAACAGTAAGTACAGTAGTACAGTACAGTACAGTACAGTCAGCAGGCTATATATCCACCAGGTAACAGTACAGTACAGTACAGTACAGTCAGCAGGCTATATATCCACCAGGTAACAGTACAGTACAGTACAGTACAGTCAACAGGCTATATATCCACCAGGTAACAGTACAGTACAGTACAGTACAGTCAGTATATATCCACCAGGTAACAGTACAGTACAGTACAGTCAGTCAGGCTATATATCCACCAGGTAACAGTACAGTACAATGACAGTCAGCAGGCTATATATCCACCAGGTAACAGTACAGTACAGTACAGTACAGGTAATATCCAGGTAACAGTACAGTACAGTCAGCAGGCTATATATCCACCAGGTAACAGTACAGTACAGTACAGTCAGCAGGCTATATATCCACCAGGTAACAGTACAGTACAGTCAACAGGCTATATATCCACCAGGTAACAGTACAGTACAGTACAGTACAGTCAGCAGGCTATATATCCACCAGGTAACAGTACAGTACAGTACAGTACAGTACAGTATAGTCAGACACAGCAGGCTCCAGCCAGGTTCCATCTATACAGTTGGTTTGACTCTGCTATCATCTAGTGGCTGTTAACTGTGGGAGATTTCTCTGATTTACACATGGCTCTATGGAAATCTGGCTTTCATTTGTTAAGAACATTACAGGACTAAATGTAGGTCTTAATTTCAGTAAACCGGGACAAAATATAAATCAAATCAAACTTTATAATGTCACATGAGCCGAATACATCAAGTTTAGACCTTAACGTGAAATACTTACTTACAATCCCTTAACCTACAGTGCAGTTCTGGAAGAGTTAAGAAAATATTTACCAAATATTAAGAGTTAGGAGAGAGGTTAAATTATAAAATGACTGGTTTAGGAGTTAGAGTTAAATTATACAGACTGGTTTAGGATTAGAGGTTAATATTATACAATGACTGGTTTAGGAGTTAGGAGTTAGGATAGAGGTTCAATTATAAAATGACTGGTTTATTATAGTTGACTGGTTTAGGAGTTAGGAGGTTCAATTATAAAATGACTGGTTTAGGAGTTAGGAGAGAGGTTAAATTATAAAATGACTGGTTTAGGAGATATTAGTTAGGATAGAGGTTAAATTATAAAATGACTGGTTTAGGAGTTAGGAGAGAGGTTAAATTATAAAATGACTGGTTTAGGAGTTATTAGTTAGGATAGAGGTTAAATTATAAAATGACTGGTTTAGGAGTTAGGATAGAGAATCAATTATAAAATGACTGGTTTAAGAGTTATGAGTTAGGATAGAGGTTAAAGTATAAAATGACTGGTTTAAGAGTTAGGATAGAGGTTAAATTATAAAATGACTGGTTTAAGAGTTAGGAGTTAGCATAGAGGTTAAATTATAAAATGACTGGTTTAGGAGATATTAGTTAGGATAGAGGTTAAATTATACAATGACTGGTTTAGGAGTTAGGAGTTAGGATAGATTATACAATGACTGGTTTAGGAGTTAGGAGAGAGGTTAAATTATAAAATGACTGGTTTAGGAGTTAGGATAGAGGTTAAATTATAAAATGACTGGGTTAGGAGTTAGGAGTTGTTGTTAGGAGATGTTGGACTATCTTTGCTTGGAGGCAAGATTGGTGTACGTGGCGGAAAACAGTACAACGCCGGACACAGAGACAGAGATACACATCTGGGTCAACTATTGAACACATCAACTTTTGAACTGCAGTACTAACTATTGAACACATGCAACTTTTGAAATATCTGGGTCAACTATTGAATACTATACTGAAACATCTGGGTCAACTATTGAGCTGCAGTACTACACTGAAATATCTGGGTCAACTATTGAATACTATACTGAAACATCTGGGTCAACTATTGAATACTATACTGAAACATGTGGGTCAACTATTGAATACTACACTGAAACATCTGGGTCAACTATTGAATACTATACTGAAACATCTGGGTCAACTATTGAATACTATACTGAAACATCTGGGTCAACTATTAAACTGCAGTACTATACTGAAACATCTGGGTCAACTATTGAATACTATACTGAAACATCTGGGTCAACTATTAAACTGCAGTACTATACTGAAACATCTGGGTCAACTATTGAATACTATACTGAAACATCTGGGTCAACTATTGAACTTCATTACGATACTGAAATATCTGGGTCAACTACTTAACTGCAGTAATATACTGAAACATCTGGGTCAACTATTGAATACTATACTGAAACATTTCAACTATTGAATACTATACTGAAACATTTGGGTCAACTATTGAACTGCATTGCTATACTGAAACATCTGGGTCAACTACTTAACTGCAGTAATATACTGAAACATCTGGTTCAACTATTGAGTACTACACTGAAACACCTGGGTCAACTATTGAGTACTATGCTGAAACACCTGGTTCAACTATTGAATACTATACTGAAACACCTGGGTCAACTATTGAATACTACACTGAAACACCTGGGTCAACTATTGAATACTATACTGAAATATCTGGGTCAATGATTGAATACTATACTGAAACACCTGGGTCAACTATTGAATACTACACTGAAACACCTGGGTCAACTATTGAATACTATACTGAAACACCTGGGTCAACTATTGAATACGACACTGAAACACCTGGGTCAACTATTGAATACTATACTGAAACACCTTGTTAAACTATTGAACTGCAGTACTATACTGAAACACCTGGGTCAACTATTGAATACTATACTGAAACATCTGGTTCAACTATTGAATACTATACTGAAATATCTGGGTCAATGATTGAATACTATACTGAAACACCTTGTTAAACTATTGAACAGCAGTACTATACTGAAACACCTGGGTCAACTATTGAATACTATACTGAAACATCTGGTTCAACTATTGAATACTATACTGAAAGACCTGGGTCAACTATTGAGTACTATGCTGAAACACCTGGGTCAACTATTGAATACTATACTGAAACATCTGGGTCAACTATTGAATACTATACTGAAACATCTGGTTCAACTATTGAGTACTATGCTGAAACACCTGGGTCAACTATTGAATACTACACTGAAACACCTTGTTAAACTATTGGATTGCAGTGCAATACTGTAGGTGGTACATATATTATGTTGTGGTATTAGAATAGCAGGGAGGTGTTTAATTCTGAGGTATATTATGTTGTGTTATTAGAATAGCAGGGAGGTGTTTAATGGGTTAATGGGGTAATGGGATAATGGGTTAATGGGGCAATGGGGTAATGGGGTAATGGGTTAATGGGGTAATGGGATAATGGGGTAATGGGGTAATGGGGTAATGGATAATGGGTAATGGGTAATGTGATAATGTGGTAATGGATAATGGGGTAATGGGTTAATGTGGTAATGTGGTAATGGATAATGGGGTAATGGGGCAAATTGGTAATGGGGTAATGGGTTAATGGGGTAATGGGGTAATGGGATAATGGGATAATGGGGTAATGTGGTAATGGGGTTAATGGGGTAATGGGGTAATGGGTTAATGGGGTAATGTGGTAATGTATAATGGGTTAATGGGTTAATGGGTTAATGGGGTAATGGGCTAATGGGCTAATGGGGTAATGGGGTAATGGGTTAATGGGTTAATGGGGTAATGGGGTAATGGGGTAATGGGATAATGGATAATGGGGTAATGGGGTTAATGGGTTAATGGGGTAATGTGGTAATGGATAATGGGGTAATGGGTTAATGGGGTTAATGGGGTAATGGGGTAATGGGGTAATGGGGTAATGGGCTAATGGGCTAATGGGTTAATGGGGTAATGGGTTAATGGGGTAATGGGGTAATGGGTTAATGGGTTAATGGGTTAATGGGGTAATGTGGATAATGGGGTAATGGGGCAATGGGGTAATGTGTTAGTGTTGTAATGTGGTAATGGATAATGGGGTAATGGGTTAATGTGGTAATGTGGTAATGGATAATGGGGTACTGGGGTAATGGGGCAATTGGTCAATGGGGTAATGGGGTAATGGGGTAATGGGTTAATGGGTTAATGGGGTAATGGGTTAATGGGATAATGGGATAATGGATAATGGGGTAATGGGGTAATGGGGTTAATGGGGTAATGGGGTAATGGATAATGGGGTAATGGGGTAATGGGGTTAATGGGTTAATGGGGTAATGGGGAATGGAGTAATGGGGTAATGGGGTAATGGGGTTAATTGGGTAATGGGTTAATGGGTTAATGGGGTAATGGGGTAATGGGTTAATGGGGTAATGGGGTAATGGGGTAATGGGGTAATGGGTAATGGGGTAATGGGGTAATGTGTTAATGGGGTAATGAGGTAATGTGGTAATGGGTTAATGGGGTAATGGGGTAATGGGTTAATGGGGTAATGGGGTAATGGGGTAATGGGTTAATGGGGTTAATGGGGTTAATGGGGTAATGGGATAATGGGGTAATGGGGTAATGGGGTAATGGGTTAATGGGGTAATGGGGTAATGGGGTTAATGGGGTAATGGGTTAATGGGTTAATGGGGTAATGGGGTAATGGGTTTAATGTATTTTCTACTGAGGTGTTCCACACGTTCTGGCGTTGGAGTGAAAACATCCACCAGGAACTCTTCTATCTTGTTGCTGTACCGTATGTCTTTACCTGTCCATTTAAAGTGGAAGGAAAGGTGGGTCCCTGGGGTTATGGAGGTCTGCTGTAGGTATGCATGGCTTGAAGTTGAACGTTTGCTTGACCGTCCAAACCTGTGTTTCAATACCTCCCCTGAATCAGTCATTGTTTTCGGAAGTAGCATGATGTCATAGTCTGTCTTAATACTGTTCTACCTGTCCTGACCTGTCATTTCCTGATGTGTCCTGTCCTGACCTGTCATTTCCTGTCCTGACCTGTCTTTTCCTGTCCTGTCCTGATGTGTCCTGTCCTGACCTGTCCTTTCCTGACCTGTCATTTCCTGTCCTGACCTGTCCTTTCCTGACCTGTCTTTTCCTGACCTGTCATTTCCTGTCCTGACCTGTCCTTTCCTGTCCTGTCAAATCAAATCAAATCAAATTTATTTATATAGCCCTTCGTACATCAGCTGATATCTCAAAGTGCTGTACAGAAACCCAGCCTAAAACCCCAAACAGCAAGCAATGCAGGTGTAGAAACACGGTGGCTAGGAAAAACTCCCTAGAAAGGCCAAAACCTAGGAAGAAACCTAGAGAGGAACCAGGCTATGTGGGGTGGCCAGTCCTCTTCTGGCTGTGCCGGGTAGAGATTAGAACATGGCCAAGATGTTCAAATGTTCATAAATGACCAGCATGGTCGAATAATAATAAGGCAGAACAGTTGAAACTGGAGCAGCAGCACGGCCAGGTGGACTGGGGACAGCAAGGAGTCATCGTGTCAGGTAGTCCTGGGGCATGGTCCTAGGGCTCAGGTCCTCCGAGAGAGAGAAAGAAAGACAGAAGGAGAGAATTAGAGAACGCACACTTAGATTCACACAGGACACCGAATAGGACAGGAGAAGTACTCCAGATATAACAAACTGACCCTAGCCCCCCGACACATGAACTACTGCAGCATAAATACTGGAGGCTGAGACAGGAGGGGTCAGGAGACACTGTGGCCCCATCCGAGGACACCCCCGGACAGGGCCAAACAGGAAGGATATAACCCCACCCACTTTGCCAAAGCACAGCCCCCACACCACTGTCGTGATGTGTCCTGTCCTGACCTGTCCCTTTCCTTTCCTTTCCTGTCCTGTCCTGACCTGCCCCCACCTGTCCTCACCTGTCCTTTCCTGTCCTTTCCTGTCCTGTCCTGACCTGCCCCCACCTGTCCTCACCTGTCCTGACCTGTCCTTTCCTGTCCTGACCTGTCCTTTTCTGTCCTGACCTGTCCTGTCCTTTCCTTTCCTGTCCTGACCTGTCCTGTCCTGACCTGTCCTTTCCTGGCCTTTCCTTTCCTGTCCTGACCTGTCCTTTCCTGTCCTGTCCTTTCCTTTCCTTTCCTGTCCTGACCTGTCCTGTCCTTCCTTTCCTGTCCTTTCCTTTCCTGTCCTGACCTGTCCTTTCCTTTCCTGTCCTGTCCTGTCCTGTCCTGACCTGTCCTTTCCTGTCCTTTCCTGTCCGGTCCTGCCTGACCTGTCCTGACCTGTCCTGTCCTGACCTGTCCTTTCCTGGCCTTTCCTTTCCTGTCCTGTCCTGTCCTGTCCTTTCCTTTCCTTTCCTGTCCTGACCTGTCCTGTCCTGACCTGTCCTTTCCTGTCCTGACCTGTCCTTTCCTGTCCTTTCCTGTCCTGTCCTGACCTGTCCTTTCCTGTCCTGACCTGTCCTTTCATGTCCTGTCCTGACCTGTCCTTTCCTGTCCTGTCCTGACTTTTCCATCTCTTCCTTCCTCAGTAGGTCAGACACCTTGGAGTTCAAGATTACATTTGAAATCAGAGAAAAGCTTGAAACCCTAAGCCTACATATGTGTTGTATTGTTTAGTTGAACCCATATCTGTTGATGACTTCCCTAATGCTACATACCGTAGCTCTAAATAGTATCACTGATGATACTGTATATGGCTTAGAAATTATGGTTACATTTCATTTTCCCTTTTAAACCGACCTTTTTGGAATGATTTCAATAGCAACATTGAATATTTGTAGTTATTAATCTCAATTATCATTCTCACCATAGGACATTGGTAGCAGTGAGTGGTAAATATTAAAGCAGGGCTTGGGAGACCATATGTAGATACATCAACTTTCCAGTAGGAGGTGTTGCCCGTTTCTTTTTTCTGATAGATGACGTTGAAGATCTGACATTGTTTAAAAAAGGAACAAATTCAACATACAGTATTTCATACAACACTAACCTTGTCAGGGTTCAACTAAACATAACAACACATATGTAGGCTTAGGGTTTGTTAATGGGATAATGGGTTAATGGGTTAATGGGGTAATGGGGTAATGGTGGTAATGGGGTAATGGGGTAATGGGTTAATGGGGTAATGGGGTAATGGTGGTAATGGGGTAATGGGATAATGGGTTAATGGGGTAATGGTGGTAATGGGGTAATTGGGTAATGGGGTAATTGTGGTAATGGGGTAATGGGGTAATGGGGTAATGGGGTAATGGGGCAATGGTGGTAATGGGGTAATGGGTTAATGGGGTAATGGGTTAATGGGTTAATGGTGGTAATGGGGTAATGGTGGTAATGGGGTAATGGGGTAATGGGGTAATGGGTCAATGGTGGTAATGGGGTAATGGTGGTAATGGGGTAATGGGGTAATGGTGGTAATGGGGTGGGGTAATGGGGTAATGGGGTAATGGGGTAATGGGGTAATGGGGTAATGGGGTTAATGGTGGTAATGGGGTAATGGGGTAATGGGGTAATGGGGTAATGGGGTAATGGTGGTAATGGGGTAATGGGGTAATGGGTTAATGGGGTAATGGGGTAATGGGGTAATGGGGTAATGGTGGTAATGGTGGTAATGGGGTAATGGGGTAATGGTGGTAATGGGTTAATGGGGTAATGGGATAATGGGGTAATGGGTTAATGGTGGTAATGGGGTGATGGTGGGTAATGGGGTAATGGGGTAATGGGGTAATGGGGTAATGGGGCAATGGGTTAATGGGGTAATGGGTTAATGGGTTAATGGGTTAATGGTGGTAATGGGGTAATGGTGGTAATGGGGTAATGGTGGTAATGGTGGTAATGGGGTGATGGGTTAATGGGGTAATGGGGTAATGGGGTAATGGGTTAATGGGGTAATGGGGTAATTACCCATTACCTTGTGATGTGTCGAACATTTGTTAGATTGATGATAATATTGTGGTTGAAATTCAAAACAACAGCTGAGGTTTGATGACTTTTCTCATATCCAATCTAGACTCCACATCACAATACGTTGACAAATGATATTGAAGAAAAGTTTGTTCAACTAGTTTGTGCCCAGTGGGTGACCACTATCTGACATACCTGGAGAGTTCTCCTAAAACCAGACATACCTCTACCCCTACCCCTGACCACTATCTGACCAACCTGGAGAGTTCTCCTCTAACCAGACATACCTCTACCCCTAACCCCCTGACCACTATCTGACCAACCTGGAGAGTTCTCCTCTAACCAGACATACCTCTTTAACCCCTACCCTGACCACTAACCTGACATACCTCTTTAACCACTACCCCTAACCCTGAGCTCTAACCAGACATACCTCTTTAACCCCTAACCCTGACCTCTAACCAGACATACCTCTTTAACCCCTACTGACCTACCCTGACCTCTAACCAGACATACCTCTTTAACCCCTAACCCCTGACCTCTAACCTGACATACCTGGAGAGTTCCCCTACCCCTAACCCTGACCACTAACCAGACATACCTCTTTAACCCCTACCCTACCCCTGACCTCTAACCTGACATACCTCTTTAACCACTACCCCTAACCCTGACCTCTAACCCTGACATACCTCTTTAACCACTACCCTGACCTCTAACCAGACATAGCTCTTTAACCCCTACCCCTGACCTCTAACCAGACATAGCTCTTTAACCCCTAACCCTGACCTCTAACCAGACATACCTCTTTAACCCCTACCCCTACCCCTAACCCTGACCTCTAACTAGACATACATCTTTAACCCCTACCCCTAACCCTGACCTCTAACCAGACATACCTCTTTAACCCCTACCCCTAACCCTGACCTCTAACCAGACATACCTCTTTAACCCCTAACCCTGACCTCTAACCAGACATACCTCTTTAACCCCTACCCCTACCCCTGACCTCTAACCTGACATACCTCTTTAACCACTACCCCTAACCCTGACCTCTAACCCTGACATACCTCTTTAACCACTACCTGACCTCTAACCAGACATAGCTCTTTAACCCTACCCCTGACCTCTAACCAGACATAGCTCTTTAACCCCTAACCCTGACCTCTAACCAGACATACCTCTTTAACCCCTACCCCTACCCCTAACCCTGACCTCTAACTAGACATACATCTTTAACCCCTACCCCTAACCCTGACCTCTAACCAGACATACCTCTTTAACCCCTACCCCTACCCCTGACCTCTAACCTGACATACCTCTTTAACCACTACCCCTAACCCTGACCTCTAACCCTGACATACTGTCTTTAACCACTACCCCTGACCTCTAACCAGACATAGCTTTAACCC
>NC_088419.1:1342447-1423437 GCF_034236695.1 Oncorhynchus nerka
AAGTGCCTCTACTCTACTGCTCTATGCCACTACGCAAATGTGATGATATGCAATGATTGTTTTTCTCAAACTTTCCGGTACCTCAAAGCTTCCCAGGTCACTTTTTGTTCCGGCACCTCACAATTTACACATTAAGCACTGCTCAAGTAGTATTTTACTGGGTGACTTTACTCATTTTCATATCAAAGTATCTTTAAGTATCTTTACTTTTACTTCTTTTACTTCTACTCAAGTATGACAATTGAGTACTTTCTCAAAAGTGGTACCAATATCTATACATCAAACCAGGAAGAGGGTAACAATCGGAGAGGTCTCCCGACCCCTCCTGTTTCAGCCTCCAGTATTTATGCTGCAATAGTTTATGTTTTGGGGGGCTTGGGTCAGTCTATTATCTCTGGAGTATTTCTCATGTCTTATTTAAGTGTGCTCCGTCTAATTCTCTCTCTCTCTTTTTCTCTCTCTCTTCTCTCGGAGGACCTGAGCCCTAGGACCATGCCTCAGGACTTTCTGGCCTGATGACTTGCTGTCCCCAGTCCACCTGGTAATGCTGCTGCTCCAGTTCCAACTGTTCTGCCTGCGGCTATGGAACTCTGACCTGTTCACCGGATGTGCTTCCTGTCCCACACCTGCTGTTTTGGACTCTCTATACCGCGCCTGCTGTCTCTAACTCTGAATGATCGGCTATGAAAAGCCAACTGACATTTACTCCTGAGGTGCTGACCTGTTGCACCCTCTACAACTACTGTGATTATTATTATTTGACCCTGCTGGTCATCTATGAATGTTTGAACATTTTGGCCATGTACTGTTATAATCTCCACCTGGCACAGCCAGAAGAGGACTGGCCACCCCTCATAGCCTGGTTCCTCTCTATGTTTCTTCCTAGGTTTTGGCCTTTCTAGGGAGTGTTTCCTAGCCACCGTGCTTCTACACCTGCATTGCTTGCTGTTTGGGGTTTTAGGCTGGGTTTCTGTGCAGCACTTTGTGACATCTGCTGATGTACGAAGGGCTATATAAATACATTCATTCATGTCCTGTGGAAGTGCACTAGGTGAGATCAGGTATCACCTGACACAATGGACTGACTGAATTATGAACACTGATTTCATTACCCGTTTCACTGGGCAAAAACAGACCTTTACATAGAGATGGACAGTGTATGGGGGCTGGGGTCACTGGGCTAGGGATAGACTACAGCTTTAGATAAAGACATAGGGGTGGGGTAACTGGGCTAGGGATAGACTACAGCTTTAGATAAAGACATAGGGGTGGGGTCACTGGGCTAGAGATAGACTACAGCTTTAGATAAAGACATAGGGGTGGGGTCACTGGGCTAGGGATAGACTACAGCTTTAGATAAAGACATAGGGGTGGGGTAACTGGGCTAGGGATAGACTACAGCTTTAGATAAAGACATAGGGGTGGGGTCACTGGGCTAGGGATAGACTACAGCTTTAGATAAAGACATAGGGGTGGGGTCACTGGGCTAGGGATAGACTACAGCTTTAGATAAAGACATGGGGGTGGGGTAACTGGGCTAGGGATAGACTACAGCTTTAGATAAAGACATAGGGGTGGGGTCACTGGGCTAGAGATAGACTACAGCTTTAGATAAAGACATAGGGGTGGGGTAACTGGGCTAGGGATAGACTACAGCTTTAGATAAAGACATAGGGGTGGGGTCACTGGGATAGACTACAGCTTTAGATAAAGACATGGGGGTGGGGTCACTGGGATAGACTACAGCTTTAGATAAAGACATAGGGGTGGGGTCACTGGGATAGAAAACAGCTTTAGATAAAGACATAGGGGTGGGGTAACTGGGCTAGGGATAGACTACAGCTTTAGATAAAGACATGGGGTGGGGTCACTGGGCTGGGATAGAATACAGCTTTAGATAAAGACATGGGGGTCACTGGGCTGGAATAGACTACAGCTTTAGATAAAGACATGGGGGTGGGGTCACTGGGCTAGAGATAGACTACAGCTTTAGATAAAGACATAGGGGTGGGGTAACTGGGCTAGGGATAGACTACAGCTTTAGATAAAGACATAGGGGTGGGGTCACTGGGCTAGAGATAGACTACAGCTTTAGATAAAGACATGAGGGTGGGGTCACTGGGCTAGGGATAGACTACAGCTTTAGATAAAGACATAGGGGTGGGGTCACTGGGCTGGGATAGATTACAGCTTAAGATAAAGACATAGGGGTCACTGGGCTAGGGATAGACTACAGCTTTAGATAAAGACATAGGGGTGGGATCACTGGGCTAGGGATAGACTACAGCTTTAGATAAAGACAGGGGTGGGGTCACTGGGATAGACTACAGCTTTAGATAAAGACATGGGGGTGGGGTCACTGGGCTAGAGATAGACTACAGCTTTAGATAAAGACATAGGGGTCACTGGGCTAGGGATAGACTACAGCTTTAGATAAAGACATAGGGGTCACTGGGCTAGGGATAGACTACAGCTTTAGATAAAGACATAGGGGTCACTGGGCTAGGGATAGACTACAGCTTTAGATAAAGACATAGGGGTGGGGTCACTGGGCTGGGATAGACTACAGCTTTAGATAAAGACATGGGGGTGGGGTCACTGGGATAGACTACAGCTTTAGATAAAGACATAGGGGTCACTGGGCTGGGATAGACTACAGCTTTAGATAAAGACATGAGGGTGGGGTCACTGGGATAGACTACAGCTTTAGATAAAGACATAGGGGTCACTGGGCTAGGGATAGACTACAGCTTTAGATAAAGACATAGGGGTGGGGTCACTGGGCTAGGGATAGACTACAGCTTTAGATAAAGACATAGGGGTCACTGGGCTAGGGATAGACTACAGCTTTAGATAAAGACATAGGGGTGGGGTCACTGGGCTAGGGATAGACTACAGCTTTAGATAAAGACATAGGGGTGGGGTCACTGGGCTAGGGATAGACTACAGCTTTAGATAAAGACATAGGGGTCACTGGGCTAGGGATAGACTACAGCTTTAGATAAAGACATAGGGGTCACTGGGCTAGGGATAGACTACAGCTTTAGATAAAGACATAGGGGTCACTGGGCTAGGGATAGACTACAGCTTTAGATAAAGACATAGGGTGGGGTCACTGGGCTAGGGATAGACTACAGCTTTAGATAAAGACATAGGGGTGGGGTCACTGGGCTAGAGATAGACTACAGCTTTAGATAAAGACATAGGGGTGGGGTCACTGGGCTAGGGATAGACTACAGCTTTAGATAAAGACATAGGGGTGGGGTAACTGGGCTAGGGATAGACTACAGCTTTAGATAAAGACATAGGGGTGGGGTCACTGGGCTAGGGATAGACTACAGCTTTAGATAAAGACATAGGGGTGGGGTCACTGGGCTAGGGATAGACTACAGCTTTAGATAAAGACATGGGGGTGGGGTAACTGGGCTAGGGATAGACTACAGCTTTAGATAAAGACATAGGGGTGGGGTCACTGGGCTAGAGATAGACTACAGCTTTAGATAAAGACATAGGGGTGGGGTAACTGGGCTAGGGATAGACTACAGCTTTAGATAAAGACATAGGGGTGGGGTCACTGGGATAGACTACAGCTTTAGATAAAGACATGGGGGTGGGGTCACTGGGATAGACTACAGCTTTAGATAAAGACATAGGGGTGGGGTCACTGGGATAGAAAACAGCTTTAGATAAAGACATAGGGGTGGGGTAACTGGGCTAGGGATAGACTACAGCTTTAGATAAAGACATGGGGGTGGGGTCACTGGGCTGGGATAGAATACAGCTTTAGATAAAGACATGGGGGTGGGGTCACTGGGCTGGAATAGACTACAGCTTTAGATAAAGACATGGGGGTGGGGTCACTGGGCTAGAGATAGACTACAGCTTTAGATAAAGACATAGGGGTGGGGTAACTGGGCTAGGGATAGACTACAGCTTTAGATAAAGACATAGGGGTGGGGTCACTGGGCTAGAGATAGACTACAGCTTTAGATAAAGACATAGGGGTGGGGTCACTGGGCTAGGGATAGACTACAGCTTTACATAAAGACATAGGGGTCACTGGGCTAGGGATAGACTACAGCTTTAGATAAAGACATGAGGGTGGGGTCACTGGGCTAGGGATAGACTACAGCTTTAGATAAAGACATGAGGGTGGGGTCACTGTGTCATGTTATGTCTTGTCCCTGTGCTTTCTCTTTCTTCGTTTCCCCCTGCTGGTCGTATTAGGTTACTATCTCTCTCTCTCTCTATCGTTCCGTTCCTGCTCCCAGCTGTTCCCCATTCTCCTAACGACCTTGTTTACTCTCTCACACCTGTCTCCTCTTTTGCCCTCTGATTAAGTCTCTATTTCTCTCTCTGTTTCTGCTTCTGTCCTTGTCGGATTCTTGTTTGCTTTGCCCTTGTCCCGTCCTGTCGTAATCTGCCTCTTCATCAGATGCTGCGTGTGAGCAGGTGTCTCTGTCCTCTACAGCCCGCGCCTACCCGGAGGGACCAGCAGTCTGTTGCCGCTAGCCCTGCTATTCTCTTCTACTACTAGAAGGGGGACTCTCCTGTAAAGATAGAGGATTTATGTTTTCCCTGTTTGGACATCTCCTGTAAAGATTGAGGATTTATGTTTTCCCTGTTTGGACATCTCCTGTAAAGATTGAGGATTTATGTTTTCCCTGTTTGGACATCTCCTGTAAAGATTGAGGATTTATGTTTTCCCTGTTTGGACATTAAAAGACTCTGTTTCTGTTAAATCACTTTTGGGTCCTCACTCACCTGCATGACAGAAGAATCCGACCAAGAATGGACCCAGCGACTTCGGATCCTCTCTACTCAGCCGTCGAGATCCAGGGAGCGATGCTAGGCAGACACGAGCAGGAATTGTCTGCTGCTCGACATGCCGTTGAGACCCTGGCCGCCCAAGTCTCCGACCTCTCGAAACATATTCACAATCTCCGCCTCGATCCACCGGCTACTTCCAGGGCTTCCGAGTCTCCGGAGCCCAGAATTAATAACCCACCGTGTTACTCTGGGGAGCCCACTGAATGCCGCTCGTTCCTCACCCAGTGTGATATTGTGTTCTCTCTCCAGCCCAACACGTACTCCAGGGGTACAGCTCGTATCGCCTACGTCATATCTCTCCTTACTGGACGGGCTCGTTTGTGGGGCACGGCAATCTGGGAGGCAAGGGCTGAGTGTACTAACCAGTATCAGAACTTTAAGGAGGAGATGATACAGGTTTTTGATCGTTCAGTTTTTGGGAAAGAAGCTTCCAGGGCCCTGTCTTCCCTATGTCAAGGTAATCGATCCATAACGGACTACTCTATAGAGTTTCGCATCTTGCTGCCTCCAGTGACTGGAACGAGCCGGCGTTGCTCGCTCGTTTTCTGGAGGGTCTCCACGCGGAGGTAAAGGATGAGATTCTCTCCCGGGAGGTTCCTTCCAGCGTGGATTCTTTGATTGAACTCGCTATTCATATAGAACGACGGGTAGATCTTCGTCACCGAGCTCGTGGAAGAGAGCTCGCGTTATCCGTTTCCCCCCTCTCCGCATTACTACCATCTTCCTCCACTGGCTCAGGTGCTGAGCCCATGCAGCTGGGGGGTATTCGCATCTCGACTAAGGAGAGGGAACGGAGAATCACCAACCGCCTCTGTCTCTATTGCGGTTCCGCTGGTCATTTTGTCATTTCATGTCCAGTAAAAGCCAGAGCTCATCAGTAAGCGGAGGGCTACTGGTGAGCGCTACTACTCAGGTCTCTCCTTCAAGATCCTGTACTACCTTGTCGGTCCATCTACGCTGGACCGGTTCGGCAGCTTCCTGCAGTGCCTTGATAGACTCTGGGGCGGAGGGCTGTTTTATGGACGAAGCCTGGGCTCGGGAACATGACATTCCTCTCAGACAGTTAGGGGAGCCCACGGCCATGTTCGCCTTGGATGGTAGTCCTCTCCCCAGGATTCAGCGAGAAACGCTACCTTTAACCCTCACTGTCTCTGGTAATCATAGCGAAACCATTTCTTTTTTGATTTTTCGTTCACCTTTTACACCTGTTGTTTTGGGCCATCCCTGGCTAGTGTGTCATAATCCTTCTATTAATTGGTCTAGTAATTCTATCCTCTCCTGGAACGTCTCTTGTCATGTGAAATGTTTAATGTCTGCTATCCCTCCTGTTTCTTCTGCCCCCTCTTCACAGGAGGAGCCTGGTGATTTGACAGGGGTGCCGGAGGAATATCATGATCTGCGCACGGTCTTCAGTCGGTCCAGGGCCACCTCCCTTCCTCCTCACCGGTCGTATGATTGTAGTATAGATCTCCTTCCGGGTACCACTCCCCCCGGGTAGACTATACTCTCTGTCGGCTCCCGAACGTAAGGCTCTCGAAGATTATTTGTCTGTAGCTCTCGACGCCGGTACCGTAGTCCCTTCCTCCTCTCCCGCCGGAGCGGGGTTTTTTTGTTAAGAAAAGGACGGGACCCTGCGCCCCTGCGTGGATTATCGAGGGCTGAATGACATAACGGTTAAGAATCGTTATCCGCTTCCCCTTATGTCTTCAGTCTTCGAGATCCTGCAGGGAGCCAGGTTTTTCACTAAGTTGGACCTTCGTAACGCTTACCATCTCGTGCGCATCAGGGAGGGGGACGAGTGGAAAACGGCGTTTAACACTCCGTTAGGGCACTTTGAATACCGGGTTCTGCCGTTCGGTCTCGCTAACGCTCCAGCTGTCTTTCAGGCATTAGTGAATGATGTACTGAGAGACATGCTGAACATCTTTGTTTTCGTTTACCTTGACGATATCCTGATTTTTTCACCGTCACTCCAGATTCATGTTCAGCACGTTCGACGTGTCCTCCAGCGCCTTTTAGAGAATTGTCTTTATGTGAAGGCTGAGAAGTGCGCTTTTCATGTCTCCTCCGTCACATTTCTCGGTTCTGTTATTTCCGCGGAAGGCATTCAGATGGATTCCGCTAAGGTCCAAGCTGTCAGTGATTGGCCCGTCCCTAAGTCACGTGTCGAGCTGCAGCGCTTTCTTAGTTTCGCGAATTTCTATCGTCGTTTCATTCGTAATTTCGGTCAGGTGGCAGCTCCTCTCACAGCCCTTACTTCTGTCAAGACGTGCTTTAAGTGGTCCGTTTCCGCCCAGGGAGCTTTTGATCTCCTCAAGAAGCGTTTTACATCCGCTCCTATCCTTGTTACACCTGATGTCTCTAGACAGTTCATTGTCGAGGTTGACGCGTCAGAGGTGGGCGTGGGAGCCATTCTGTCCCAGCGCTCCCATTCTGACGATAAGGTCCATCCTTGCGCGTATTTTTCTCATCGCCTGTCGCCGTCGGAACGTAACTATGATGTGGGAAACCGCGAACTGCTCGCCATCCGCTTAGCCCTAGGCGAATGGCGACAGTGGTTGGAGGGGGCGACCGTTCCTTTTGTCGTTTGGACTGACCATAAGAACCTTGAGTACATCCGTTCTGCCAAACGACTTAATGCGCGTCAGGCTCGTTGGGCGCTGTTTTTCGCTCGTTTCGAGTTCGTTATTTCTTATCGTCCGGGCTCAAAGAACACCAAGCCTGATGCTTTGTCCCGTCTCTTCAGTTCTTCAGTAGCCTCCACCGACCCCGAGGGGATTCTCCCTGAGGGGCGTGTTGTCGGGTTGACTGTCTGGGGAATTGAGAGGCAGGTAAAGCAAGCACTCACTCACACTCCGTCGCTGCGCGCTTGTCCTAGGAACCTTCTTTTCGTTCCCGTTCCTACTCGTCTGGCCGTTCTTCAGTGGGCTCACTCTGCCAAGTTAGCCGGCCATCCCGGCGTTCGGGGTACGCTTGCTTCTATTCGCCAGCGTTTTTGGTGGCCCACTCAGGAGCGTGACACGCGTCGTTTCGTGGCTGCTTGTTCGGACTGCGCGCAGACTAAGTCTGGTAACTCTCCTCCTGCCGGCCGTCTCAGACCGCTTTCCATTCCCTCTCGACCGTGGTCTCACATCGCCTTAGACTTTATTACCGGTCTTCCTTCGTCAGCGGGGAAGACTGTTATTCTAACGGTTGTCGATAGGTTCTCTAAGGCGGCTCATTTTATTCCCCTCGCTAAGCTTCCTTCTGCTAAAGAGACGGCACAAATCATCATTGAGAATGTTTTCAGAATTCATGGCCTTCCGTCAGACGCCGTTTCGGACAGGGGTCCGCAATTCACGTCTCAATTTTGGAGGGAGTTTTGCCGTTTGATTGGGGCTTCCGTCAGTCTCTCTTCCGGTTTTCACCCCCAGTCTAACGGTCAAGCAGAACGGGCCAATCAGACGATTGGTCGCATCTTACGCAGTCTTTCCTTTCGAAACCCTGCGTCTTGGGCAGAACAGCTCCCCTGGGCAGAATACGCTCACAACTCGCTTCCTTCGTCTGCGACCGGGCTATCTCCTTTTCAGAGTAGCCTCGGGTACCAGCCTCCTCTGTTCTCGTCCCAGCTCGCCGAGTCCAGCGTCCCCTCCGCTCAGGCTTTTGTCCAACGTTGTGAGCGTGGTTCATTGGTCCGTTCCGTATTTCTCAGGTCGTTAATCCTGTCGCAGTGCGACTTCTTCTTCCGCGACATCTTCGTCGCGTCCACCCGGTCTTCCATGTCACCTGTGTCAAGCCTTTTCTTTGCGCCCCCGTTCGTCTTCCCCCCCCCCGTCCTTGTCGAGGGCGCACCTATCTACAGGGTCCGGAAGATTATGGACATGCGTCCTCGGGGCCGTGGTCATCAGTACCTAGTGGATTGGGAGGGTTACGGTCCTGAGGAAAGGAGTTGGGTTCCATCTCGGGACGTGCTGGACCGTTCGCTGATCGATGATTTCCTCCGTTGCCGCCAGGTTTCCTCCTCGAGTGCGCCAGGAGGCGCTCGGTGAGTGGGGGGGTACTGTCATGTTATGTCTTGTCCCTGTGCTTTCTCTTCTCTTCGTTTCCCCCTGCTGGTCGTATTAGGTTACTATCTCTCTCTCTCTCTCTATCGTTCCGTTCCTGCTCCCAGCTGTTCCCCATTCTCCTAACGACCTCGTTTACTCTCTCACACCTGTCTCCTCTTTTGCCCTCTGATTAAGTCTCTATTTCTCTCTCTGTTTCTGCTTCTGTCCTTGTCGGATTCATGTTTGCTTTGCCCTTGTCCCGTCCTGTCGTAATCTGCCTCTTCATCAGATGCTGCGTGTGAGCAGGTGTCTCTGTCCTCTACGGCCCGTGCCTACCCGGAGGGACCAGCAGTCTGTTGCCGCTAGCCCTGCTATTCTCTTCTACTACTAGAAGGGGGACTCTCCTGTAAAGATAGAGGATTTATGTTTTCCCTGTTTGGACATCTCCTGTAAAGATTGAGGATTTATGTTTTCCCTGTTTGGACATTAAAAGACTCTGTTTCTGTTAAATCGCTTTTGGGTCCTCACTCACCTGCATGACACACTGGGCTAGGGATAGACTACAGCTTTAGATAAAGACATGAGGGTGGGGTCACTGGGCTAGGGATAGACTACAGCTTTAGATAAAGACATAGGGGTCACTGGGCTAGGGATAGTCTACAGCTTTAGATAAAGACATGGGGGTGGGGTCACTGGGCTGGGATAGACTACAGCTTTAGATAAAGACATAGGGGTGGGGTCACTGGGCTAGGGATAGACTACAGCTTTAGATAAAGACATAGGGGTGGGGTAACTGGGCTAGAGATAGACTACAGCTTTAGATAAAGACATAGGGGTGGGGTCACTGGGCTAGGGATAGACTACAGCTTTAGATAAAGACATAGGGGTGGGGTCACTGGGCTAGAGATAGACTACAGCTTTAGATAAAGACATAGGGGTCACTGGGATAGGGATAGACTACAGCTTTAGATAAAGACATAGGGGTCACTGGGCTAGGGATAGACTACAGCTTTAGATAAAGACATAGGGGTCACTGGGCTAGGGATAGACTACAGCTTTAGATAAAGACATAGGGGTGGGGTCACTGGGCTAGGGATAGACTACAGCTTTAGATAAAGACATAGGGGTGGGGTCACTGGGCTAGGGATAGACTACAGCTTTAGATAAAGACATAGGGGTCACTGGGCTAGAGATAGACTACAGCTTTAGATAAAGACATGGGGGTCACTGGGCTAGGGATAGACTACAGCTTTAGATAAACACATAGGGGTGGGGTCACTGGGCTAGGGATAGACTACAGCTTTAGATAAAGACATGGGGGTGGGATCACTGGGCTAGGGATAGACTACAGCTTTAGATAAAGACATAGGGGTGGGGTCACTGGGCTAGGGATAGACTACAGCTTTAGATAAAGACATAGGGGTCACTGGGCTAGGGATAGACTACAGCTTTAGATAAAGACATAGGGGTCACTGGGCTAGGGATAGACTACAGCTTTAGATAAAGACATAGGGGTGGGGTCACTGGGCTAGGGATAGACTACAGCTTTAGATAAAGACATAGGGGTCACTGGGCTAGGGATAGACTACAGCTTTAGATAAAGACATAGGGGTGGGGTCACTGGGCTAGGGATAGACTACAGCTTTAGATAAAGACATAGGGGTCACTGGGCTAGGGATAGACTACAGCTTTAGATAAAGACATAGGGGTGGGGTCACTGGGCTAGGGATAGACTACAGCTTTAGATAAAGACATAGGGGTGGGGTCACTGGGCTAGGGATAGACTACAGCTTTAGATAAAGACATAGGGGTCACTGGGCTAGGGATAGACTACAGCTTTAGATAAAGACATAGGGGTCACTGGGCTAGGGATAGACTACAGCTTTAGATAAAGACATAGGGGTCACTGGGCTAGGGATAGACTACAGCTTTAGATAAAGACATAGGGGTGGGGTCACTGGGCTAGGGATAGACTACAGCTTTAGATAAAGACATAGGGGTGGGGTCACTGGGCTAGAGATAGACTACAGCTTTAGATAAAGACATGGGGGTGGGGTCACTGGGCTGGGATAGACTACAGCTTTAGATAAAGACATGGGGTGGGGTACTGGGCTAGGGATAGACTACAGCTTTAGATAAAGACATAGGGGTGGGGTCACTGGGCTAGGGATAGACTACAGCTTTAGATAAAGACATAGGGGTGGGGTCACTGGGCTAGGGATAGACTACAGCTTTAGATAAAGACATAGGGGTGGGGTAACTGGGCTAGGGATAGACTACAGCTTTAGATAAAGACATAGGGGTGGGGTCACTGGGCTAGAGATAGACTACAGCTTTAGATAAAGACATAGGGGTGGGGTCACTGGGCTAGGGATAGACTACAGCTTTAGATAAAGACATAGGGGTCACTGGGCTAGGGATAGACTACAGCTTTAGATAAAGACATGAGGGTGGGGTCACTGGGCTAGGGATAGACTACAGCTTTAGATAAAGACATGAGGGTGGGGTCACTGGGCTAGGGATAGACTACAGCTTTAGATAAAGACATGAGGGTGGGGTCACTGGGCTAGGGATAGACTACAGCTTTAGATAAAGACATAGGGGTCACTGGGCTAGGGATAGACTACAGCTTTAGATAAAGACATAGGGGTCACTGGGCTAGGGATAGACTACAGCTTTAGATAAAGACATAGGGGTCACTGGGCTAGGGATAGACTACAGCTTTAGATAAAGACATAGGGGTTGGGTAACTGGGCTAGAGATAGACTACAGCTTTAGATAAAGACATAGGGGTGGGGTCACTGGGCTAGGGATAGACTACAGCTTTAGATAAAGACATAGGGGTCACTGGGCTAGAGATAGACTACAGCTTTAGATAAAGACATAGGGGTGGGGTCACTGGGCTAGGGATAGACTACAGCTTTAGATGAAGACATAGGGGTGGGGTCACTGGGCTAGGCATAGACTACAGCTTTAGATAAAGACATAGGGGTGGGGTCACTGGGCTAGGGATAGACTACAGCTTTAGATAAAGACATAGGGGTCACTGGGCTAGAGATAGACTACAGCTTTAGATAAAGACATAGGGGTGGGGTCACTGGGCTAGGGATAGACCTCAGCTTTAGATAAAGACATGAGGGTGGGGTCACTGGGCTAGGGATAGACTACAGCTTTAGATAAAGACATAGGGGTGGGGTCACTGGGATAGACTACAGCTTTAGATAAAGACATAGGGGTGGGGTCACTGGGCTAGGGATAGACTACAGCTTTAGATAAAGACATAGGGGTGGGGTCACTGGGCTAGGGATAGACTACAGCTTTAGATAAAGACATGGGGGTGGGGTCACTGGGCTAGGGATAGACTACAGCTTTAGATAAAGACATAGGGGTGGGGTCACTGGGCTAGGGATAGACTACAGCTTTAGATAAAGACATAGGGGTGGGGTCACTGGGCTAGAGATAGACTACAGCTTTAGATAAAGACATAGGGGTGGGGTCACTGGGCTAGAGATAGACTACAGCTTTAGATAAAGACATAGGGGTGGGGTAACTGGGCTAGAGATAGACTACAGCTTTAGATAAAGACATAGGGGTCACTGGGATAGGGATAGACTACAGCTTTAGATAAAGACATAGGGGTCACTGGGCTAGGGATAGACTACAGCTTTAGATAAAGACATAGGGGTCACTGGGCTAGGGATAGACTACAGCTTTAGATAAAGACATAGGGGTGGGGTCACTGGGCTAGGGATAGACTACAGCTTTAGATAAAGACATAGGGGTGGGGTCACTGGGCTAGGGATAGACTACAGCTTTAGATAAAGACATAGGGGTCACTGGGCTAGAGATAGACTACAGCTTTAGATAAAGACATGGGGGTCACTGGGCTAGGGATAGACTACAGCTTTAGATAAAGACATAGGGGTGGGGTCACTGGGCTAGGGATAGACTACAGCTTTAGATAAAGACATAGGGGTCACTGGGCTAGGGATAGACTACAGCTTTAGATAAAGACATAGGGGTCACTGGGCTAGGGATAGACTACAGCTTTAGATAAAGACATAGGGGTCACTGGGCTAGGGATAGACTACAGCTTTAGATAAAGACATAGGGGTGGGGTCACTGGGCTAGGGATAGACTACAGCTTTAGATAAAGACATAGGGGTGGGGTCACTGGGCTAGGGATAGACTACAGCTTTAGATAAAGACATAGGGGGGGTCACTGGGCTAGGGATAGACTACAGCTTTAGATAAAGACATAGGGGTGGGGTCACTGGGCTAGGGATAGACTACAGCTTTAGATAAAGACATAGGGTGGGGTCACTGGGCTAGGGATAGACTACAGCTTTAGATAAAGACATAGGGGTCACTGGGCTAGGGATAGACTACAGCTTTAAATAAAGACATAGGGGTCACTGGGCTAGGGATAGACTACAGCTTTAGATAAAGACATAGGGGTCACTGGGCTAGGGATAGACTACAGCTTTAGATAAAGACATAGGGGTGGGTCACTGGGCTAGGGATAGACTACAGCTTTAGATAAAGACATAGGGGTGGGGTCACTGGGCTAGAGATAGACTACAGCTTTAGATAAAGACATGGGGGTGGGGTCACTGGGCTGGGATAGACTACAGCTTTAGATAAAGACATGGGGGTGGGGTAACTGGGCTAGGGATAGACTACAGCTTTAGATAAAGACATAGGGGTGGGGTCACTGGGCTAGGGATAGACTACAGCTTTAGATAAAGACATAGGGGTGGGGTCACTGGGCTAGGGATAGACTACAGCTTTAGATAAAGACATAGGGGTGGGGTAACTGGGCTAGGGATAGACTACAGCTTTAGATAAAGACATAGGGGTGGGGTCACTGGGCTAGAGATAGACTACAGCTTTAGATAAAGACATAGGGGTGGGGTCACTGGGCTAGGGATAGACTACAGCTTTAGATAAAGACATAGGGGTCACTGGGCTAGGGATAGACTACAGCTTTAGATAAAGACATGAGGGTGGGGTCACTGGGCTAGGGATAGACTACAGCTTTAGATAAAGACATGAGGGTGGGGTCACTGGGCTAGGGATAGACTACAGCTTTAGATAAAGACATGAGGGTGGGGTCACTGGGCTAGGGATAGACTACAGCTTTAGATAAAGACATAGGGGTCACTGGGCTAGGGATAGACTACAGCTTTAGATAAAGACATAGGGGTCACTGGGGGGATAGACTGCTTTAGATAAAGACATAGGGTCATGGGCTAGGGATAGACTACAGCTTTAGATAAAGACATAGGGGTTGGGTAACTGGGCTAGAGATAGACTACAGCTTTAGATAAAGACATAGGGGTGGGGTCACTGGGCTAGGGATAGACTACAGCTTTAGATAAAGACATAGGGGTCACTGGGCTAGAGATAGACTACAGCTTTAGATAAAGACATAGGGTGGGGTCACTGGGCTAGGGATAGACTACAGCTTTAGATAAAGACATAGGGGTGGGGTCACTGGGCTAGGGATAGACTACAGCTTTAGATAAAGACATAGGGTGGGGTCACTGGGCTAGGGATAGACTACAGCTTTAGATAAAGACATAGGGGTCACTGGGCTAGGGATAGACTACAGCTTTAGATAAAGACATAGGGGTGGGGTCACTGGGCTAGGGATAGACTACAGCTTTAGATAAAGACATAGGGGTGGGGTCACTGGGCTAGGGATAGACTACAGCTTTAGATAAAGACATAGGGGTGGGGTCACTGGGCTAGGGATAGACTACAGCTTTAGATAAAGACATAGGGGTGGGGTCACTGGGCTAGGGATAGACTACAGCTTTAGATAAAGACATGGGGTAACTGGGCTAGGGATAGACTACAGCTTTAGATAAAGACATAGGGTGGGGTCACTGGGCTAGGGATAGACTACAGCTTTAGATAAAGACATGGGGGTGGGGTCACTGGGCTAGGGATAGACTACAGCTTTAGATAAAGACATAGGGGTCACTGGGCTAGGGATAGACTACAGCTTTAGATAAAGACATAGGGTGGGGTCACTGGGCTAGGGATAGACTACAGCTTTAGATAAAGACATAGGGGTGGGGTCACTGGGCTAGGGATAGACTACAGCTTTAGATAAAGACATAGGGGTGGGGTCACTGGGCTAGGGATAGACTACAGCTTTAGATAAAGACATAGGGGTGGGGTCACTGGGCTAGGGATAGACTACAGCTTTAGATAAAGACATAGGGGTAATCACTGGGCTAGGGATAGACTACAGCTTTAGATAAAGACATAGGGGTGGGGTCACTGGGCTAGGGATAGACTACAGCTTTAGATAAAGACATAGGGGTGGGGTCACTGGGCTAGGGATAGACTACAGCTTTAGATAAAGACATAGGGGTGGGGTCACTGGGCTAGGGATAGACTACAGCTTTAGATAAAGACATAGGGGTCACTGGGCTAGGGATAGACTACAGCTTTAGATAAAGACATAGGGGTGGGGTCACTGGGATAGACTACAGCTTTAGATAAAGACATGAGGGTGGGGTCACTGGGCTAGAGATAGACTACAGCTTTAGATAAAGACATAGGGGTGGGGTCACTGGGCTAGGGATAGACTACAGCTTTAGATAAAGACATAGGGGTGGGGTCACTGGGCTAGGGATAGACTACAGCTTTAGATAAAGACATAGGGTGGGGTCACTGGGCTAGGGATAGACTACAGCTTTAGATAAAGACATAGGGGTGGGGTCACTGGGCTAGGGATAGACTACAGCTTTAGATAAAGACATAGGGTGGGGTCACTGGGCTAGGGATAGACTACAGCTTTAGATAAAGACATAGGGTGGGGTCACTGGGCTAGGATAGACTACAGCTTTAGATAAAGACATAGGGGTGGGGTCACTGGGCTAGGGATAGACTACAGCTTTAGATAAAGACATAGGGGTGGGGTCACTGGGCTAGGGATAGACTACAGCTTTAGATAAAGACATAGGGGTGGGGTAACTGGGCTAGGGATAGACTACAGCTTTAGATAAAGACATAGGGGTGGGGTCACTGGGCTAGGGATAGACTACAGCTTTAGATAAAGACATAGGGGTGGGGTCACTGGGCTAGGGATAGACTACAGCTTTAGATAAAGACATAGGGGTGGGGTCACTGGGCTAGGGATAGACTACAGCTTTAGATAAAGACATGGGGTGGGGTCACTGGGCTAGGGATAGACTACAGCTTTAGATAAAGACATAGGGGGTCACTGGGCTAGGGATAGACTACAGCTTTAGATAAAGACATAGGGGGGTCACTGGGCTAGGGATAGACTACAGCTTTAGATAAAGACATAGGGGTCACTGGGCTAGGGATAGACTACAGCTTTAGATAAAGACATAGGGTAAGGTCACTGGGCTAGGGATAGACTACAGCTTTAGATAAAGACATAGGGGTGGGGTCACTGGGCTAGGGATAGACTACAGCTTTAGATAAAGACATAGGGGTGGGGTCACTGGGCTAGGGATAGACTACAGCTTTAGATAAAGACATAGGGGTCACTGGGCTAGGATAGACTACAGCTTTAGATAAAGACATAGGGGTCACTGGGCTAGGGATAGACTACAGCTTTAGATAAAGACATAGGGGTGGGGTCACTGGGCTAGGGATAGACTACAGCTTTAGATAAAGACATAGGGTGGGGTCACTGGGCTAGGGATAGACTACAGCTTTAGATAAAGACATAGGGGTCACTGGGCTAGGGATAGACTACAGCTTTAGATAAAGACATAGGGGTGGGGTCACTGGGCTAGGGATAGACTACAGCTTTAGATAAAGACATAGGGTCACTGGGCTAGGGATAGACTACAGCTTTAGATAAAGACATAGGGGTGGGGTCACTGGGCTAGGGATAGACTACAGCTTTAGATAAAGACATAGGGGTGGGGTCACTGGGCTAGGGATAGACTACAGCTTTAGATAAAGACATAGGGGTGGGGTCACTGGGCTAGGATAGACTACAGCTTTAGATAAAGACATAGGGGTGGGGTAACTGGGCTAGGATAGACTACAGCTTTAGATAAAGACATAGGGATAGACTACAGCTTTAGATAAAGACATAGGGGTGGGGTCACTGGGCTAGGGATAGACTACAGCTTTAGATAAAGACATAGGGGTGGGGTAACTGGGCTAGGGATAGACTACAGCTTTAGATAAAGACATAGGGGTGGGGTCACTGGGCTAGGGATAGACTACAGCTTTAGATAAAGACATAGGGGTGGGGTCACTGGGCTAGGGATAGACTACAGCTTTAGATAAAGACATGGGGGTCACTGGGCTAGGGATAGACTACAGCTTTAGATAAAGACATAGGGGTCACTGGGCTAGGGATAGACTACAGCTTTAGATAAAGACATAGGGGTGGGGTCACTGGGATAGACTACAGCTTTAGATAAAGACATAGGGGTGGGGTCACTGGGCTAGGGATAGACTACAGCTTTAGATAAAGACATAGGGGTGGGGTCACTGGGCTAGGGATAGACTACAGCTTTAGATAAAGACATAGGGGTGGGGTCACTGGGCTAGGGATAGACTACAGCTTTAGATAAAGACATAGGGGTCACTGGGCTAGGATAGACTACAGCTTTAGATAAAGACATAGGGGTCACTGGGATAGATAGACTACAGCTTTAGATAAAGACATAGGGGTGGGGTCACTGGGCTAGGGATAGACTACAGCTTTAGATAAAGACATAGGGGTGGGGTCACTGGGCTAGGGATAGACTACAGCTTTAGATAAAGACATGGGGGTGGGGTAACTGGGCTAGGGATAGACTACAGCTTTAGATAAAGACAGGGGTCACTGGGCTAGGGATAGACTACAGCTTTAGATAAAGACATAGGGGACACTGGGCTAGGGATAGACTACAGCTTTAGATAAAGACATAGGGGTCACTGGGCTAGGGATAGACTACAGCTTTAGATAAAGACATAGGGGTCACTGGGCTAGGGATAGACTACAGCTTTAGATAAAGACATAGGGGTGGGGTCACTGGGCTAGGGATAGACTACAGCTTTAGATAAAGACATAGGGGTGGGGTCACTGGGCTAGGGATAGACTACAGCTTTAGATAAAGACATAGGGGTGGGGTCACTGGGCTAGGGATAGACTACAGCTTTAGATAAAGACATAGGGGTCACTGGGCTAGAGATAGACTACAGCTTTAGATAAAGACATGGGGGTCACTGGGCTAGGGATAGACTACAGCTTTAGATAAAGACATAGGGGTGGGGTCACTGGGCTAGGGATAGACTACAGCTTTAGATAAAGACATAGGGGTGGGGTCACTGGGCTAGGGATAGACTACAGCTTTAGATAAAGACATAGGGGTGGGGTCACTGGGCTAGGGATAGACTACAGCTTTAGATAAAGACATAGGGGTGGGGTCACTGGGCTAGGGATAGACTACAGCTTTAGATAAAGACATGGGGTAAATACTGGGCTAGAGATAGACTACAGCTTTAGATAAAGACATAGGGGTGGGGTCACTGGGCTAGGATAGACTACAGCTTTAGATAAAGACATAGGGGTGGGGTCACTGGGCTAGGGATAGACTACAGCTTTAGATAAAGACATAGGGTGGGGTCACTGGGCTAGGGATAGACTACAGCTTTAGATAAAGACATAGGGGTGGGGTCACTGGGCTAGGGATAGACTACAGCTTTAGATAAAGACATAGGGGTGGGGTCACTGGGCTAGGGATAGACTACAGCTTTAGATAAAGACATAGGGGTGGGGTCACTGGGCTAGGGATAGACTACAGCTTTAGATAAAGACATAGGGGTGGGGTCACTGGGCTAGGATAGACTACAGCTTTAGATAAAGACATAGGGGTGGGGTCACTGGGCTAGGGATAGACTACAGCTTTAGATAAAGACATAGGGGTGGGGTCAAATAGACTACAGCTTTAGATAAAGACATAGGGTAAATACTGGGCTAGGGATAGACTACAGCTTTAGATAAAGACATAGGGGTGGGGTCACTGGGCTAGGGATAGACTACAGCTTTAGATAAAGACATAGGGGTGGGGTCACTGGGCTAGGGATAGACTACAGCTTTAGATAAAGACATAGGGTGGGGTCACTGGGCTAGGGATAGACTACAGCTTTAGATAAAGACATAGGGGTGGGGTCACTGGGCTAGGGATAGACTACAGCTTTAGATAAAGACATAGGGTGGGGTCACTGGGCTAGGGATAGACTACAGCTTTAGATAAAGACATAAAGGGATAGACTACAGCTTTAGATAAAGACATGAGGGTGGGGTCACTGGGCTAGAGATAGACTACAGCTTTAGATAAAGACATAGGGGTGGGGTCACTGGGCTAGGGATAGACTACAGCTTTAGATAAAGACATAGGGGTGGGGTCACTGGGCTAGGGATAGACTACAGCTTTAGATAAAGACATGGGGGTCACTGGGCTAGGGATAGACTACAGCTTTAGATAAAGACATAGGGGTCACTGGGCTAGGGATAGACTACAGCTTTAGATAAAGACATAGGGGTAAATCACTGGGCTAGGGATAGACTACAGCTGTAGATAAAGACATAGGAGTGGGGTAACTGGGCTAGAGATAGACTACAGCTTTAGATAAAGACATAGGTGTGGGGTCACTGGGCTGGGATAGACTACAGCTTTAGATAAAGACATAGGGGTGGGGTCACTGGGCTAGGGATAGACTACAGCTTTAGATAAAGACATAGGGGTGGGGTAACTGGGCTAGGGATAGACTACAGCTTTAGATAAAGACATAGGGGTGGGTTAACTGGGCTAGGGATAGACTACAGCTTTAGATAAAGACATAGGGGTGGGGTCACTGGGCTAGGGATAGACTACAGCTTTAGATAAAGACATAGGGGTGGGGTCACTGGGATAGACTACAGCTTTAGATAAAGACATGAGGGTTGGGTCACTGGGCTAGAGATAGACTACAGCTTTAGATAAAGACATAGGGGTGGGGTCACTGGGCTAGGGATAGACTACAGCTTTAGATAAAGACATAGGGGTGGGGTCACTGGGCTAGGGATAGACTACAGCTTTAGATAAAGACATAGGGGTCACTGGGCTAGGGATAGACTACAGCTTTAGATAAAGACATAGGGGTCACTGGGCTAGGGATAGACTACAGCTTTAGATAAAGACATAGGGGTCACTGGGCTAGGGATAGACTACAGCGTTAGATAAAGACATAGGGGTAAATCACTGGGCTGGGATAGACTACAGCTTTAGATAAAGACATAGGGGTGGGGTCACTGGGCTAGGGATAGACTACAGCTTTAGATAAAGACATGGGGGTGGGGTCACTGGGCTAGGGATAGACTACAGCTTTAGATAAAGACATAGGGGTGGGGTCACTGGGCTAGGGATAGACTACAGCTTTAGATAAAGACATAGGGGTGGGGTCACTGGGCTAGGGATAGACTACAGCTTTAGATAAAGACATAGGGGTGGGGTCACTGGGCTAGGGATAGACTACAGCTTTAGATAAAGACATAGGGGTGGGGTCACTGGGCTAGGGATAGACTACAGCTTTAGATAAAGACATAGGGGTGGGGTCACTGGGCTAGGGATAGACTACAGCTTTAGATAAAGACATAGGGGTGGGGTCACTGGGCTAGGGATAGACTACAGCTTTAGATAAAGACATAGGGGTGGGGTCACTGGGCTAGGGATAGACTACAGCTTTAGATAAAGACATAGGGGTGGGGTCACTGGGCTAGGGATAGACTACAGCTTTAGATAAAGACATGGGGTGGGGTCACTGGGCTAGGATAGACTACAGCTTTAGATAAAGACATAGGGTGGGGTCACTGGGCTAGGGATAGACTACAGCTTTAGATAAAGACATAGGGGTGGGGTCACTGGGCTAGGGATAGACTACAGCTTTAGATAAAGACATAGGGGTGGGGTCACTGGGCTAGGGATAGACTACAGCTTTAGATAAAGACATAGGGGGTCACTGGGCTAGGGATAGACTACAGCTTTAGATAAAGACATAGGGGTCACTGGGCTAGGGGATAGACTACAGCTTTAGATAAAGACATAGGGGTCACTGGGCTAGGGATAGACTACAGCTTTAGATAAAGACATAGGGGTCACTGGGCTAGGGATAGACTACAGCTTTAGATAAAGACATAGGGTGGGTCACTGGGCTAGGGATAGACTACAGCTTTAGATAAAGACATAGGGGTGGGGTCACTGGGCTAGGATAGACTACAGCTTTAGATAAAGACATAGGGGTGGGGTCACTGGGCTAGGGATAGACTACAGCTTTAGATAAAGACATAGGGGGTGGGGTCACTGGGCTAGGGATAGACTACAGCTTTAGATAAAGACATAGGGTGGGGTCACTGGGCTAGGGATAGACTACAGCTTTAGATAAAGACATAGGGGTGGGGTCACTGGATAAAGACATAGGGGTGGGGGTCACTGATAG
Source organism: Oncorhynchus nerka (assembly GCF_034236695.1). Taxonomy (NCBI): domain Eukaryota; kingdom Metazoa; phylum Chordata; class Actinopteri; order Salmoniformes; family Salmonidae; genus Oncorhynchus; species Oncorhynchus nerka. The sequence goes on from NC_088419.1 coordinate 1,363,771, forward strand.
ACTACAGCTTTAGATAAAGACATAGGGGTGGGGTCACTGGGCTAGGATAGACTACAGCTTTAGATAAAGACATAGGGGTGGGGTCACTGGGCTAGAGATAGACTACAGCTTTAGATAAAGACATAGGGGTGGGGTCACTGGGCTAGGGATAGACTACAGCTTTAGATAAAGACATAGGGGTGGGGTCACTGGGCTAGGGATAGACTACAGCTTTAGATAAAGACATAGGGGTGGGGTCACTGGGCTAGGGATAGACTACAGCTTTAGATAAAGACATAGGGTAAATCACTGGGCTAGGGATAGACTACAGCTTTAGATAAAGACATAGGGTCACTCACTGGGCTAGGGATAGACTACAGCTTTAGATAAAGACATAGGGGGTGGGTCACTGGGCTAGGGATAGACTACAGCTTTAGATAAAGACATAGGGGTGGGGTCACTGGGCTAGGGATAGACTACAGCTTTAGATAAAGACATAGGGGGGGTCACTGGGCTAGGGATAGACTACAGCTTTAGATAAAGACATAGGGGTGGGGTACTGGGCTGGGATAGACTACAGCTTTAGATAAAGACATAGGGGTGGGTCACTGGGCTAGGGATAGACTACAGCTTTAGATAAAGACATAGGGTTGGGGTCACTGGGCTAGGGATAGACTACAGCTTTAGATAAAGACATAGGGGTGGGGTCACTGGGCTAGGGATAGACTACAGCTTTAGATAAAGACATAGGGGTGGGGTCACTGGGCTAGGGATAGACTACAGCTTTAGATAAAGACATAGGGGTGGGGTCACTGGGCTAGGGATAGACTACAGCTTTAGATAAAGACATAGGGGTGGGGTCACTGGGATAGACTACAGCTTTAGATAAAGACATAGGGGTCACTGGGCTAGGGATAGACTACAGCTTTAGATAAAGACATGGGGTGGGATCACTGGGATACACTACAGCTTTAGATAAAGACATAGGGGTGGGGTCACTGGGCTAGGGATAGACTACAGCTTTAGATAAAGACATAGGGGTAACTGGGCTAGGGATAGACTACAGCTTTAGATAAAGACATAGGGGTGGGGTCACTGGGCTAGGGATAGACTACAGCTTTAGATAAAGACATAGGGGTGGGGTCACTGGGCTAGGGATAGACTACAGCTTTAGATAAAGACATAGGGGTCACTGGGCTAGGGATAGACTACAGCTTTAGATAAAGACATAGGGGTGGGGTCACTGGGCTAGGGATAGACTACAGCTTTAGATAAAGACATAGGGGTCACTGGGCTGGGATAGACTACAGCTTTAGATAAAGACATAGGGGTGGGGTCACTGGGCTAGGGATAGACTACAGCTTTAGATAAAGACATAGGGTGGGGTACTGGGCTAGAGATAGACTACAGCTTTAGATAAAGACATAGGGGTAAATCACTGGGCTAGGGATAGACTACAGCTTTAGATAAAGACATAGGGGTGGGGTCACTGGGCTAGGGATAGACTACAGCTTTAGATAAAGACATAGGGGTGGGGTCACTGGGCTAGGGATAGACTACAGCTTTAGATAAAGACATAGGGGTCACTGGGCTAGGGGATAGACTACAGCTTTAGATAAAGACATAGGGGTGGGGTCACTGGGCTAGGGATAGACTACAGCTTTAGATAAAGACATAGGGTACATTAGACTACAGCTTTAGATAAAGACATAGGGGTGGGGTCACTGGGCTAGGGATAGACTACAGCTTTAGATAAAGACATAGGGGTGGGGTCACTGGGCTAGGATAGACTACAGCTTTAGATAAAGACATAGGGTGGGGTCACTGGGCTAGGATAGACTACAGCTTTAGATAAAGACATAGGGGTGGGGTCACTGGGCTAGGGATAGACTACAGCTTTAGATAAAGACATAGGGGTGGGGTCACTGGGCTAGGGATAGACTACAGCTTTAGATAAAGACATAGGGGTGGGGTCACTGGGCTAGGGATAGACTACAGCTTTAGATAAAGACATAGGGGTGGGGTCACTGGGCTAGGGATAGACTACAGCTTTAGATAAAGACATAGGGTGGGGTCACTGGGCTAGGGATAGACTACAGCTTTAGATAAAGACATAGGGGTGGGGTCACTGGGCTAGGGATAGACTACAGCTTTAGATAAAGACATAGGGTCACTGGGCTAGGGATAGACTACAGCTTTAGATAAAGACATAGGGGTCACTGGGCTAGGGATAGACTACAGCTTTAGATAAAGACATAGGGGTAAATCACTGGGCTAGGGATAGACTACAGCTTTAGATAAAGACATAGGGGTGGGGTCACTGGGCCAGAGATAGACTACAGCTTTAGATAAAGACATAGGGGGGGTCACTGGGCTAGGGATAGACTACAGCTTTAGATAAAGACATAGGGGTGGGGTCACTGGGCTAGGGATAGACTACAGCTTTAGATAAAGACATAGGGGTGGGGTCACTGGGCTAGGGATAGACTACAGCTTTAGATAAAGACATAGGGTAACTGGGCTGGGATAGGGAGATAAAGACATACTGGGATAGACTACAGCTTTAGATAAAGACATAGGGGTGGGGTCACTGGGCTAGGGATAGACTACAGCTTTAGATAAAGACATAGGGGTGGGGTCACTGGGCTAGGGATAGACTACAGCTTTAGATAAAGACATAGGGGTGGGGTCACTGGGCTAGGGATAGACTACAGCTTTAGATAAAGACATAGGGGTGGGGTCACTGGGCTAGGGATAGACTACAGCTTTAGATAAAGACATAGGGGTCACTGGGCTAGGGATAGACTACAGCTTTAGATAAAGACATAGGGGTCACTGGGCTAGGGATAGACTACAGCTTTAGATAAAGACATAGGGTCACTGGGCTAGGATAGACTACAGCTTTAGATAAAGACATAGGGGTGGGGTCACTGGGCTAGGGATAGACTACAGCTTTAGATAAAGACATAGGGGTGGGGTCACTGGGCTAGGGATAGACTACAGCTTTAGATAAAGACATAGGGGTGGGGTCACTGGGCTAGGGATAGACTACAGCTTTAGATAAAGACATAGGGGTGGGGTCACTGGGCTAGGGATAGACTACAGCTTTAGATAAAGACATGGGGTGGGGTCACTGGGCTAGGGATAGACTACAGCTTTAGATAAAGACATAGGGGTGGGGTCACTGGGCTAGGGATAGACTACAGCTTTAGATAAAGACATAGGGGTGGGGTCACTGGGCTAGGGATAGACTACAGCTTTAGATAAAGACATAGGGGTGGGGTCACTGGGCTAGGGATAGACTACAGCTTTAGATAAAGACATAGGGTGGGGTCACTGGGCTAGGATAGACTACAGCTTTAGATAAAGACATAGGGGTGGGGTCACTGGGCTAGGGATAGACTACAGCTTTAGATAAAGACATAGGGGTGGGGTCACTGGGCTAGAGATAGACTACAGCTTTAGATAAAGACATAGGGGTGGGGTCACTGGGCTAGGGATAGACTACAGCTTTAGATAAAGACATAGGGGTGGGGTCACTGGGCTAGGGATAGACTACAGCTTTAGATAAAGACATAGGGGTGGGGTCACTGGGCTAGGGATAGACTACAGCTTTAGATAAAGACATAGGGGTGGGGTCACTGGGCTAGGGATAGACTACAGCTTTAGATAAAGACATAGGGGTGGGGTCACTGGGATAGACTACATCTTTAGATAAAGACATGGGGGTCACTGGGCTAGGGATAGACTACAGCTTTAGATAAAGACATAGGGGTCACTGGGCTAGGGATAGACTACAGCTTTAGATAAAGACATAGGGGTCACTGGGCTAGGGATAGACTACAGCTTTAGATAAAGACATAGGGGTCACTGGGCTAGGGATAGACTACAGCTTTAGATAAAGACATAGGGTCACTGGGCTAGGGATAGACTACAGCTTTAGATAAAGACATAGGGGTGGGGTCACTGGGCTAGGGATAGACTACAGCTTTAGATAAAGACATAGGGGTGGGGTCACTGGGCTAGGGATAGACTACAGCTTTAGATAAAGACATAGGGGTGGGGTCACTGGGCTAGGGATAGACTACAGCTTTAGATAAAGACATAGGGGTGGGGTCACTGGGCTAGGGATAGACTACAGCTTTAGATAAAGACATAGGGGTGGGGTCACTGGGCTAGGGATAGACTACAGCTTTAGATAAAGACATAGGGGTCACTGGGCTAGGGATAGACTACAGCTTTAGATAAAGACATAGGGGTGGGGTCACTGGGCTAGAGATAGACTACAGCTTTAGATAAAGACATAGGGGTCACTGGGCTAGGGATAGACTACAGCTTTAGATAAAGACATAGGGGTGGGGTCACTGGGCTAGGGATAGACTACAGCTTTAGATAAAGACATAGGGGTAAAGTCACTGGGCTAGGGATAGACTACAGCTTTAGATAAAGACATAGGGGTGGGGTCACTGGGCTAGGGATAGACTACAGCTTTAGATAAAGACATAGGGGTCACTGGGCTAGGGATAGACTACAGCTTTAGATAAAGACATAGGGGTGGGGTCACTGGGCTAGGGATAGACTACAGCTTTAGATAAAGACATAGGGGTCACTGGGCTAGGGGATAGACTACAGCTTTAGATAAAGACATAGGGGTGGGGTCACTGGGCTAGGGATAGACTACAGCTTTAGATAAAGACATAGGGGTGGGGTCACTGGGCTAGGGATAGACTACAGCTTTAGATAAAGACATAGGGGTGGGGTCACTGGGCTAGGGATAGACTACAGCTTTAGATAAAGACATAGGGTGGGGTCACTGGGCTAGGGATAGACTACAGCTTTAGATAAAGACATAGGGTGGGGTCACTGGGCTAGGATAGACTACAGCTTTAGATAAAGACATAGGGGTGGGGTCACTGGGCTAGGGATAGACTACAGCTTTAGATAAAGACATAGGGGTGGGGTCACTGGGATAGACTACAGCTTTAGATAAAGACATGAGGGTGGGGTCACTGGGCTAGAGATAGACTACAGCTTTAGATAAAGACATAGGGGTGGGGTCACTGGGCTAGGGATAGACTACAGCTTTAGATAAAGACATAGGGGTGGGGTCACTGGGCTAGGGATAGACTACAGCTTTAGATAAAGACATAGGGGTGGGGTCACTGGGCTAGGGATAGACTACAGCTTTAGATAAAGACATAGGGGTCACTGGGCTAGGGATAGACTACAGCTTTAGATAAAGACATAGGGGTCACTGGGCTAGGGATAGACTACAGCTTTAGATAAAGACATAGGGGTGGGGTCACTGGGCTAGGGATAGACTACAGCTTTAGATAAAGACATAGGGTGGGGTCACTGGGCTAGGGATAGACTACAGCTTTAGATAAAGACATGGGGTGGGGTCACTGGGCTAGGGATAGACTACAGCTTTAGATAAAGACATAGGGGTCACTGGGCTAGGGATAGACTACAGCTTTAGATAAAGACATAGGGGTGGGGTCACTGGGATAGACTACAGCTTTAGATAAAGACATAGGGGTGGGGTCACTGGGCTAGGGATAGACTACAGCTTTAGATAAAGACATAGGGGTGGGGTCACTGGGCTAGGGATAGACTACAGCTTTAGATAAAGACATAGGGGTGGGGTCACTGGGCTAGGGATAGACTACAGCTTTAGATAAAGACATAGGGGTCACTGGGCTAGGGATAGACTACAGCTTTAGATAAAGACATAGGGGTGGGGTCACTGGGCTAGGGATAGACTACAGCTTTAGATAAAGACATAGGGGTCACTGGGCTAGGGATAGACTACAGCTTTAGATAAAGACATAGGGGTCACTGGGCTAGGGATAGACTACAGCTTTAGATAAAGACATAGGGTGGGGTCACTGGGCTAGGGATAGACTACAGCTTTAGATAAAGACATAGGGGTGGGGTCACTGGGCTAGGGATAGACTACAGCTTTAGATAAAGACATAGGGGTGGGGTCACTGGGCTAGGGATAGACTACAGCTTTAGATAAAGACATAGGGGTCACTGGGCTAGGATAGACTACAGCTTTAGATAAAGACATAGGGGGGGTCACTGGGCTAGGGATAGACTACAGCTTTAGATAAAGACATAGGGGTAAATACTGGGCTAGGATAGACTACAGCTTTAGATAAAGACATAGGGGTGGGGTCACTGGGCTAGGGATAGACTACAGCTTTAGATAAAGACATAGGGGTGGGGTCACTGGGCTAGGGATAGACTACAGCTTTAGATAAAGACATAGGGGTGGGGTCACTGGGCTAGGGATAGACTACAGCTTTAGATAAAGACATGGGGGTGGGGTCACTGGGCTAGGGATAGACTACAGCTTTAGATAAAGACATAGGGGTCACTGGGCTAGGGATAGACTACAGCTTTAGATAAAGACATAGGGGTGGGGTCACTGGGCTAGAGATAGACTACAGCTTTAGATAAAGACATAGGGTGGGGTCACTGGGCTAGGGATAGACTACAGCTTTAGATAAAGACATAGGGGTGGGGTCACTGGGCTAGGGATAGACTACAGCTTTAGATAAAGACATAGGGGTGGGGTCACTGGGCTAGGGATAGACTACAGCTTTAGATAAAGACATAGGGGTGGGAGTCACTGGGCTAGGGATAGACTACAGCTTTAGATAAAGACATAGGGGTGGGGTCACTGGGCTAGGGATAGACTACAGCTTTAGATAAAGACATGGGGTGGGGTCACTGGGCTAGGGATAGACTACAGCTTTAGATAAAGACATAGGGGGGGTCACTGGGCTAGGGATAGACTACAGCTTTAGATAAAGACATAGGGTCACTGGGCTAGGGATAGACTACTTTAGATAAAGACATAGGGGTCACTGGGCTAGGGATAGACTACAGCTTTAGATAAAGACATAGGGGTGGGGTCACTGGGCTAGAGATAGACTACAGCTTTAGATAAAGACATAGGGGTGGGGTCACTGGGCTAGGGATAGACTACAGCTTTAGATAAAGACATAGGGGTGGGGTCACTGGGCTAGGGATAGACTACAGCTTTAGATAAAGACATAGGGGGGGTCACTGGGCTAGGGATAGACTACAGCTTTAGATAAAGACATAGGGGTGGGGTCACTGGGCTAGGGATAGACTACAGCTTTAGATAAAGACATAGGGTGGGGTCACTGGGCTAGGATAGACTACAGCTTTAGATAAAGACATAGGGGTGTCACTGGGCTAGGGATAGACTACAGCTTTAGATAAAGACATAGGGTGGGGTCACTGGGCTAGGATAGACTACAGCTTTAGATAAAGACATAGGGGTGGGGTCACTGGGCTAGGGATAGACTACAGCTTTAGATAAAGACATAGGGGGGCTGGGGACTCACTGGATAAAGACATAGGGATGGGCTAGGGGATAGACTACAGCTTTAGATAAAGACATAGGGGTGGGGTCACTGGGCTAGGGATAGACTACAGCTTTAGATAAAGACATAGGGGTGGGGTCACTGGGCTAGGGATAGACTACAGCTTTAGATAAAGACATAGGGTGGGGTCACTGGGCTAGGGATAGACTACAGCTTTAGATAAAGACATAGGTGGGGTCACTGGGCTAGGGATAGACTACAGCTTTAGATAAAGACATAGGGGTGGGGTCACTGGGCTAGGGATAGACTACAGCTTTAGATAAAGACATAGGGGTGGGGTCACTGGGCTAGAGATAGACTACAGCTTTAGATAAAGACATAGGGGGTGGGGTCACTGGGCTAGGGATAGACTACAGCTTTAGATAAAGACATAGGGGTCACTGGGCTAGGGATAGACTACAGCTTTAGATAAAGACATAGGGGTGGGGTCACTGGGCTAGGGATAGACTACAGCTTTAGATAAAGACATAGGGGTGGGGTCACTGGGCTAGGGATAGACTACAGCTTTAGATAAAGACATAGGGGTGGGGTCACTGGGCTAGGGATAGACTACAGCTTTAGATAAAGACATAGGGGTGGGGTCACTGGGCTAGGGATAGACTACAGCTTTAGATAAAGACATAGGGTGGGGTCACTGGGCTAGGGATAGACTACAGCTTTAGATAAAGACATAGGGGTGGGGTCACTGGGCTAGGGATAGACTACAGCTTTAGATAAAGACATAGGGGTGGGGTCACTGGGCTAGGGATAGACTACAGCTTTAGATAAAGACATAGGGGTGGGGTCACTGGGCTAGGGATAGACTACAGCTTTAGATAAAGACATAGGGGTGGGGTCACTGGGCTAGGGATAGACTACAGCTTTAGATAAAGACATAGGGGGGTCACTGGGCTAGGGATAGACTACAGCTTTAGATAAAGACATAGGGGTGGGGTCACTGGGCTAGGGATAGACTACAGCTTTAGATAAAGACATGGGGTGGGGTCACTGGGCTAGAGATAGACTACAGCTTTAGATAAAGACATAGGGGTGGGGTCACTGGGCTAGGGATAGACTACAGCTTTAGATAAAGACATAGGGTGGGGTCACTGGGCTAGGGATAGACTACAGCTTTAGATAAAGACATAGGGGTGGGGGTCACTGGGCTAGGGATAGACTACAGCTTTAGATAAAGACATAGGGGTCACTGGGCTAGGGATAGACTACAGCTTTAGATAAAGACATAGGGGTGGGGTCACTGGGAGGGATAGACTACAGCTTTAGATAAAGACATAGGGTCACTGGGCTAGGATAGACTACAGCTTTAGATAAAGACATAGGGTGGGATCACTGGGATAGACTACAGCTTTAGATAAAGACATAGGGGTGGGATCACTGGGCTAGGGATAGACTACAGCTTTAGATAAAGACATAGGGGTGGGGTCACTGGGCTAGGGATAGACTACAGCTTTAGATAAAGACATAGGGTCACTGGGCTAGGGATAGACTACAGCTTTAGATAAAGACATAGGGTGGGGTCACTGGGCTAGGGATAGACTACAGCTTTAGATAAAGACATAGGGGTGGGGTCACTGGGCTAGGGATAGACTACAGCTTTAGATAAAGACATAGGGGTGGGGTCACTGGGCTAGGGATAGACTACAGCTTTAGATAAAGACATAGGGGTGGGGTCACTGGGCTAGAGATAGACTACAGCTTTAGATAAAGACATAGGGGTGGGGTCACTGGGCTAGGGATAGACTACAGCTTTAGATAAAGACATAGGGGTGGGGTCACTGGGCTAGGGATAGACTACAGCTTTAGATAAAGACATGGGGTGGGGTCACTGGGCTAGGGATAGACTACAGCTTTAGATAAAGACATAGGGGTGGGGTCACTGGGCTAGGGATAGACTACAGCTTTAGATAAAGACATAGGGGTGGGGTCACTGGGCTAGGGATAGACTACAGCTTTAGATAAAGACATAGGGGTGGGGTCACTGGGCTAGGGATAGACTACAGCTTTAGATAAAACATAGGGGTAACTGGGCTAGGGATAGACTACAGCTTTAGATAAAGACATGGGGGTGGGATCACTGGGATAGACTACAGCTTTAGATAAAGACATAGGGGTGGGGTCACTGGGCTAGGGATAGACTACAGCTTTAGATAAAGACATAGGGGTCACTGGGCTAGGGATAGACTACAGCTTTAGATAAAGACATAGGGGTGGGGTCACTGGGCTAGGGATAGACTACAGCTTTAGATAAAGACATAGGGGTGGGGTCACTGGGCTAGGGATAGACTACAGCTTTAGATAAAGACATAGGGTGGGGTCACTGGGCTAGGGATAGACTACAGCTTTAGATAAAGACATAGGGGTGGGGTCACTGGGCTAGGGATAGACTACAGCTTTAGATAAAGACATAGGGGTCACTGGGCTAGGGATAGACTACAGCTTTAGATAAAGACATAGGGGTGGGGTCACTGGGCTAGAGATAGACTACAGCTTTAGATAAAGACATGGGGGTGGGGTCACTGGGCTAGGGATAGACTACAGCTTTAGATAAAGACATAGGGGTGGGGTCACTGGGCTAGGGATAGACTACAGCTTTAGATAAAGACATAGGGTGGGGTCACTGGGCTAGGGATAGACTACAGCTTTAGATAAAGACATAGGGGGGGTCACTGGGCTAGGGATAGACTACAGCTTTAGATAAAGACATAGGGGTGGGGTCACTGGGCTAGAGATAGACTACAGCTTTAGATAAAGACATAGGGGTGGGGTCACTGGGCTAGGGATAGACTACAGCTTTAGATAAAGACATAGGGGTGGGGTCACTGGGCTAGGGATAGACTACAGCTTTAGATAAAGACATAGGGGTGGGGTCACTGGGCTAGGGATAGACTACAGCTTTAGATAAAGACATAGGGGTCACTGGGATAGACTACAGCTTTAGATAAAGACATAGGGGTGGGGTCACTGGGCTAGGGATAGACTACAGCTTTAGATAAAGACATAGGGTGGGGTCACTGGGCTAGGGATAGACTACAGCTTTAGATAAAGACATAGGGGTGGGGTCACTGGGCTAGGGATAGACTACAGCTTTAGATAAAGACATAGGGGTGGGGTCACTGGGCTAGGGATAGACTACAGCTTTAGATAAAGACATAGGGGTGGGGTCACTGGGCTAGGGATAGACTACAGCTTTAGATAAAGACATAGGGGTGGGGTCACTGGGCTAGGGATAGACTACAGCTTTAGATAAAGACATAGGGGTGGGGTCACTGGGCTAGGGATAGACTACAGCTTTAGATAAAGACATAGGGGTGGGGTCACTGGGCTAGGGATAGACTACAGCTTTAGATAAAGACATGGGGTGGGGTCACTGGGCTGGGATAGACTACAGCTTTAGATAAAGACATAGGGGTGGGGTCACTGGGCTAGGGATAGACTACAGCTTTAGATAAAGACATAGGGGTGGGGTCACTGGGCTAGGATAGACTACAGCTTTAGATAAAGACATAGGGGTGGGGTCACTGGGCTAGAGATAGACTACAGCTTTAGATAAAGACATAGGGTGGGGTCACTGGGCTAGGGATAGACTACAGCTTTAGATAAAGACATAGGGGTGGGGTCACTGGGCTAGGGATAGACTACAGCTTTAGATAAAGACATAGGGGTGGGGTCACTGGGCTAGGGATAGACTACAGCTTTAGATAAAGACATAGGGTGGGTCACTGGGCTAGGGATAGACTACAGCTTTAGATAAAGACATAGGGTCACTGGGCTAGGGATAGACTACAGCTTTAGATAAAGACATAGGGGTGGGGTCACTGGGCTAGGGATAGACTACAGCTTTAGATAAAGACATGGGGGTGGGGTCACTGGGCTAGGGATAGACTACAGCTTTAGATAAAGACATAGGGGTGGGGTCACTGGGCTAGGGATAGACTACAGCTTTAGATAAAGACATAGGGGGGTCACTGGGCTAGGGATAGACTACAGCTTTAGATAAAGACATAGGGGTGGGGTCACTGGGCTAGGGATAGACTACAGCTTTAGATAAAGACATAGGGGTGGGGTCACTGGGCTAGGGATAGACTACAGCTTTAGATAAAGACATGAGGGTGGGGTCACTGGGCTAGAGATAGACTACAGCTTTAGATAAAGACATAGGGGTGGGGTCACTGGGCTAGGGATAGACTACAGCTTTAGATAAAGACATAGGGGTGGGGTCACTGGGCTAGGGATAGACTACAGCTTTAGATAAAGACATAGGGGTGGGGTCACTGGGCTAGGGATAGACTACAGCTTTAGATAAAGACATAGGGGTGGGGTCACTGGGCTAGGGATAGACTACAGCTTTAGATAAAGACATAGGGGTGGGGTCACTGGGCTAGGGATAGACTACAGCTTTAGATAAAGACATAGGGGTGGGGTCACTGGGCTAGGGATAGACTACAGCTTTAGATAAAGACATAGGGGTCACTGGGCTAGGGATAGACTACAGCTTTAGATAAAGACATAGGGTGGGGTCACTGGGCTAGGGATAGACTACAGCTTTAGATAAAGACATAGGGGTGGGGTCACTGGGCTAGGATAGACTACAGCTTTAGATAAAGACATAGGGGTGGGGTCACTGGGCTAGGGATAGACTACAGCTTTAGATAAAGACATGGGGTGGGGTCACTGGGCTAGGGATAGACTACAGCTTTAGATAAAGACATAGGGGTGGGGTCACTGGGCTAGGGATAGACTACAGCTTTAGATAAAGACATAGGGGTGGGGTCACTGGGCTAGGGATAGACTACAGCTTTAGATAAAGACATAGGGGTGGGGTCACTGGGCTAGGGATAGACTACAGCTTTAGATAAAGACATAGGGGTGGGGTCACTGGGCTAGGGATAGACTACAGCTTTAGATAAAGACATAGGGGTGGGGTCACTGGGCTAGGGATAGACTACAGCTTTAGATAAAGACATAGGGTGGGGTCACTGGGCTAGGGATAGACTACAGCTTTAGATAAAGACATAGGGGTGGGGTCACTGGGCTAGGGATAGACTACAGCTTTAGATAAAGACATAGGGGTGGGGTCACTGGGCTAGGGATAGACTACAGCTTTAGATAAAGACATAGGTCACTGGGCTAGGGATAGACTACAGCTTTAGATAAAGACATGGGGTGGGGTCACTGGGCTAGGGATAGACTACAGCTTTAGATAAAGACATAGGGGTGGGGTCACTGGGCTAGGGATAGACTACAGCTTTAGATAAAGACATAGGGGTGGGGTCACTGGGCTAGGGATAGACTACAGCTTTAGATAAAGACATAGGGGTCACACTGGGCTGGGATAGACTACAGCTTTAGATAAAACATAGGGGTAACTCACTGGGCTAGGGATAGACTACAGCTTTAGATAAAGACATAGGGGTCACTGGGCTAGGGATAGACTACAGCTTTAGATAAAGACATAGGGTGGGGTCACTGGGCTAGGGATAGACTACAGCTTTAGATAAAGACATAGGGGTGGGTCACTGGGCTAGGGATAGACTACAGCTTTAGATAAAGACATAGGGTGGGGTCACTGGGCTAGGGATAGACTACAGCTTTAGATAAAGACATAGGGGTGGGGTCACTGGGCTAGGGATAGACTACAGCTTTAGATAAAGACATAGGGGTGGGGTCACTGGGCTAGGGATAGACTACAGCTTTAGATAAAGACATAGGGGTGGGGTCACTGGGCTAGGGATAGACTACAGCTTTAGATAAAGACATAGGGGTGGGGTAACTGGGCTAGAGATAGACTACAGCTTTAGATAAAGACATAGGGGTGGGGTCACTGGGCTGGGATAGACTACAGCTTTAGATAAAGACATAGGGGTGGGGTCACTGGGCTAGGGATAGACTACAGCTTTAGATAAAGACATAGGGGTGGGGTCACTGGGCTAGAGATAGACTACAGCTTTAGATAAAGACATAGGGGTGGGGTCACTGGGCTAGGGATAGACTACAGCTTTAGATAAAGACATAGGGGTCACTGGGCTAGGGATAGACTACAGCTTTAGATAAAGACATAGGGGTGGGGGTCACTGGGCTAGGGATAGACTACAGCTTTAGATAAAGACATGGGGGTGGGGTCACTGGGCTAGGGATAGACTACAGCTTTAGATAAAGACATAGGGTCACTGGGCTAGGGATAGACTACAGCTTTAGATAAAGACATAGGGGTGGGGTCACTGGGCTAGGGATAGACTACAGCTTTAGATAAAGACATAGGGGTGGGGTCACTGGGCTAGGGATAGACTACAGCTTTAGATAAAGACATAGGGTCACTGGGCTAGGGATAGACTACAGCTTTAGATAAAGACATAGGGTGGGGTCACTGGGCTAGGGATAGACTACAGCTTTAGATAAAGACATAGGGGTGGGGTCACTGGGCTAGGGATAGACTACAGCTTTAGATAAAGACATAGGGTGGGGTCACTGGGCTAGGGATAGACTACAGCTTTAGATAAAGACATAGGGTGGGGTCACTGGGCTAGAGATAGACTACAGCTTTAGATAAAGACATAGGGGTGGGGTCACTGGGCTAGAGATAGACTACAGCTTTAGATAAAGACATAGGGGTGGGGTCACTGGGCTAGGGATAGACTACAGCTTTAGATAAAGACATAGGGGTGGGGTCACTGGGCTAGGGATAGACTACAGCTTTAGATAAAGACATAGGGTGGGTCACTGGGCTAGGGATAGACTACAGCTTTAGATAAAGACATAGGGGTCACTGGGCTAGGGATAGACTACAGCTTTAGATAAAGACATAGGGGTGGGGTCACTGGGCTAGGGATAGACTACAGCTTTAGATAAAGACATAGGGGTGGGGTCACTGGGCTAGGGATAGACTACAGCTTTAGATAAAGACATAGGGGTCACTGGGCTAGGGATAGACTACAGCTTTAGATAAAGACATAGGGTGGGGTACTGGGCTAGGGATAGACTACAGCTTTAGATAAAGACATAGGGGTGGGGTCACTGGGCTAGGGATAGACTACAGCTTTAGATAAAGACATAGGGTCACTGGGCTAGGGATAGACTACAGCTTTAGATAAAGACATGGGGTGGGGTCACTGGGCTAGGGATAGACTACAGCTTTAGATAAAGACATAGGGGTGGGGTCACTGGGCTAGGGATAGACTACAGCTTTAGATAAAGACATAGGGGTGGGGTCACTGGGCTAGGGATAGACTACAGCTTTAGATAAAGACATGGGGTGGGTCACTGGGCTAGGGATAGACTACAGCTTTAGATAAAGACATGGGGGGGTCACTGGGCTAGGGATAGACTACAGCTTTAGATAAAGACATAGGGGTGGGGTCACTGGGGGATCACTGATAAAGACATAGGGGTCACTGGGCTAGGGATAGACTACAGCTTTAGATAAAGACATGGGGTGGGGTCACTGGGCTAGGGATAGACTACAGCTTTAGATAAAGACATAGGGGTGGGGTCACTGGGCTAGGGATAGACTACAGCTTTAGATAAAGACATAGGGGGGGTCACTGGGCTAGGGATAGACTACAGCTTTAGATAAAGACATAGGGGTGGGGTCACTGGGCTAGGGATAGACTACAGCTTTAGATAAAGACATAGGGTGGGGTCACTGGGCTAGGGATAGACTACAGCTTTAGATAAAGACATAGGGGTGGGGTCACTGGGCTAGGGATAGACTACAGCTTTAGATAAAGACATAGGGTGGGGTCACTGGGCTAGGGATAGACTACAGCTTTAGATAAAGACATAGGGTCACTGGGCTAGGGATAGACTACAGCTTTAGATAAAGACATAGACTGGGCTAGGGATAGACTACAGCTTTAGATAAAGACATAGGGTCACACTGGGCTAGGGATAGACTACAGCTTTAGATAAAGACATAGGGGTGGGGTCACTGGGCTAGGGATAGACTACAGCTTTAGATAAAGACATAGGGGTGGGGTCACTGGGCTAGGGATAGACTACAGCTTTAGATAAAGACATAGGGGTGGGGTCACTGGGCTAGGATAGACTACAGCTTTAGATAAAGACATAGGGGTGGGGTCACTGGGCTAGGGATAGACTACAGCTTTAGATAAAGACATAGGGGTGGGGTCACTGGGCTAGGGATAGACTACAGCTTTAGATAAAGACATAGGGGTGGGGTCACTGGGCTAGGGATAGACTACAGCTTTAGATAAAGACATAGGGTGGGGTCACTGGGCTAGGGATAGACTACAGCTTTAGATAAAGACATGGGTGGGGTCACTGGGCTAGGGATAGACTACAGCTTTAGATAAAGACATAGGGGTGGGGTCACTGGGCTAGGGATAGACTACAGCTTTAGATAAAGACATAGGGGTGGGGTCACTGGGCTAGGGATAGACTACAGCTTTAGATAAAGACATAGGGGTCACTGGGCTAGGGATAGACTACAGCTTTAGATAAAGACATAGGGGTGGGGTCACTGGATAAAGCTAGGGATAGACTACAGCTTTAGATAAAGACATAGGGGTGGGGTCACTGGGCTAGGGATAGACTACAGCTTTAGATAAAGACATAGGGGTGGGGTCACTGGGCTAGGGATAGACTACAGCTTTAGATAAAGACATAGGGGTGGGGTCACTGGGCTAGGGATAGACTACAGCTTTAGATAAAGACATAGGGGGTCACTGGGCTAGGGATAGACTACAGCTTTAGATAAAGACATAGGGGGGGTCACTGGGCTAGGGATAGACTACAGCTTTAGATAAAGACATAGGGGTGGGGTCACTGGGCTAGGGATAGACTACAGCTTTAGATAAAGACATAGGGGTCACTGGGCTAGGGATAGACTACAGCTTTAGATAAAGACATAGGGGTGGGGTCACTGGGCTAGGGATAGACTACAGCTTTAGATAAAGACATAGGGGTGGGGTCACTGGGCTAGGGATAGACTACAGCTTTAGATAAAGACATAGGGGTGGGGTCACTGGGCTAGGGATAGACTACAGCTTTAGATAAAACATAGGGGTAACTGGGCTAGGGATAGACTACAGCTTTAGATAAAACATAGGGGTAACTGGGCTAGGGATAGACTACAGCTTTAGATAAAGACATAGGGGTGGGGTCACTGGGCTAGAGATAGACTACAGCTTTAGATAAAGACATAGGGGTGGGGTCACTGGGCTAGGGATAGACTACAGCTTTAGATAAAGACATAGGGGTGGGGTCACTGGGCTAGGGATAGACTACAGCTTTAGATAAAGACATAGGGTGGGGTCACTGGGCTAGGGATAGACTACAGCTTTAGATAAAGACATAGGGGTGGGGTCACTGGGCTAGGATAGACTACAGCTTTAGATAAAGACATAGGGGTGGGGTAACTGGGCTAGGGATAGACTACAGCTTTAGATAAAGACATAGGGGTGGGGTCACTGGGCTAGGGATAGACTACAGCTTTAGATAAAGACATAGGGGTGGGGTCACTGGGCTAGGGATAGACTACAGCTTTAGATAAAGACATAGGGGTGGGGTCACTGGGCTAGGGATAGACTACAGCTTTAGATAAAGACATAGGGGTGGGGTCACTGGGCTAGGGATAGACTACAGCTTTAGATAAAGACATAGGGGTGGGGTCACTGGGCTAGGGATAGACTACAGCTTTAGATAAAGACATAGGGGTGGGGTCACTGGGCTAGGGATAGACTACAGCTTTAGATAAAGACATAGGGGTGGGGTCACTGGGCTAGGGATAGACTACAGCTTTAGATAAAGACATGGGGGTGGGGTCACTGGGCTAGGGATAGACTACAGCTTTAGATAAAGACATAGGGTGGGGTCACTGGGCTAGGGATAGACTACAGCTTTAGATAAAGACATAGGGGTGGGGTCACTGGGCTAGGGATAGACTACAGCTTTAGATAAAGACATAGGGGTGGGGTCACTGGGCTAGGGATAGACTACAGCTTTAGATAAAGACATAGGGGTGGGGTCACTGGGCTAGGGATAGACTACAGCTTTAGATAAAGACATGGGGGTGGGGTCACTGGGCTAGGGATAGACTACAGCTTTAGATAAAGACATAGGGGTGGGGTCACTGGGCTAGGGATAGACTACAGCTTTAGATAAAGACATAGGGGTGGGGTCACTGGGCTAGGGATAGACTACAGCTTTAGATAAAGACATAGGGGTGGGGTCACTGGGCTAGGGATAGACTACAGCTTTAGATAAAGACATAGGGGTGGGGTCACTGGGCTAGGGATAGACTACAGCTTTAGATAAAGACATAGGGGTGGGGTCACTGGGCTGGGATAGACTACAGCTTTAGATAAAGACATAGGGGTGGGGTCACTGGGCTAGGGATAGACTACAGCTTTAGATAAAGACATAGGGGTGGGGTAACTGGGCTAGGGATAGACTACAGCTTTAGATAAAGACATAGGGGTGGGGTCAAGGGATAGACTACAGCTTTAGATAAAGACATAGGGGTGGGGTCACTGGGCTAGGGATAGACTACAGCTTTAGATAAAGACATAGGGGTGGGGTCACTGGGCTAGGGATAGACTACAGCTTTAGATAAAGACATAGGGGTGGGGTCACTGGGCTAGGGATAGACTACAGCTTTAGATAAAGACATAGGGGTCACTGGGCTAGGGATAGACTACAGCTTTAGATAAAGACATAGGGGTGGGGTCACTGGGCTAGGGATAGACTACAGCTTTAGATAAAGACATAGGGGTGGGGTCACTGGGCTAGGATAGACTACAGCTTTAGATAAAGACATAGGGGTGGGGTCACTGGGCTAGGGATAGACTACAGCTTTAGATAAAGACATAGGGGTGGGGTCACTGGGCTAGGGATAGACTACAGCTTTAGATAAAGACATAGGGTGGGGTCACTGGGCTAGGGATAGACTACAGCTTTAGATAAAGACATAGGGGTGGGGTCACTGGGCTAGGGATAGACTACAGCTTTAGATAAAGACATAGGGGTGGGGTCACTGGGCTAGGGATAGACTACAGCTTTAGATAAAGACATAGGGGTGGGGTCACTGGGCTAGGGATAGACTACAGCTTTAGATAAAGACATAGGGGTGGGGTCACTGGGCTAGGGATAGACTACAGCTTTAGATAAAGACATAGGGGTGGGGTCACTGGGCTAGGATAGACTACAGCTTTAGATAAAGACATAGGGGTGGGGTCACTGGGCTAGGGATAGACTACAGCTTTAGATAAAGACATAGGGGTGGGGTCACTGGGCTAGGGATAGACTACAGCTTTAGATAAAGACATAGGGGTGGGGTCACTGGGCTAGGGATAGACTACAGCTTTAGATAAAGACATAGGGGTAAATACTGGGCATAGACTACAGCTTTAGATAAAGACATGGGGTCACTGGGCTAGGGATAGACTACAGCTTTAGATAAAGACATAGGGGTGGGGTCACTGGGCTAGGGATAGACTACAGCTTTAGATAAAGACATAGGGGTGGGGTCACTGGGCTAGGGATAGACTACAGCTTTAGATAAAGACATAGGGGTGGGGTCACTGGGCTAGGGATAGACTACAGCTTTAGATAAAGACATAGGGGTGGGGTCACTGGGCTAGGGATAGACTACAGCTTTAGATAAAGACATAGGGGTGGGGTCACTGGGCTAGGGATAGACTACAGCTTTAGATAAAGACATAGGGGTGGGGTCACTGGGCTAGGGATAGACTACAGCTTTAGATAAAGACATAGGGGTGGGGTCACTGGGCTAGGGATAGACTACAGCTTTAGATAAAGACATAGGGGGGGTCACTGGGCTAGGGATAGACTACAGCTTTAGATAAAGACATAGGGGTGGGGTCACTGGGCTAGGATAGACTACAGCTTTAGATAAAGACATAGGGGTGGGGTCACTGGGCTGAGGGATAGACTACAGCTTTAGATAAAGACATAGGGGTGGGGTCACTGGGCTAGGGATAGACTACAGCTTTAGATAAAGACATAGGGGTGGGGTCACTGGGCTAGGGATAGACTACAGCTTTAGATAAAGACATAGGGGTGGGGTCACTGGGCTAGAGATAGACTACAGCTTTAGATAAAGACATAGGGGTCACTGGGCTAGGGATAGACTACAGCTTTAGATAAAGACATAGGGGTGGGGTCACTGGGCTAGGGATAGACTACAGCTTTAGATAAAGACATAGGGGTCACTGGGCTAGGGATAGACTACAGCTTTAGATAAAGACATAGGGGTGGGGTCACTGGGCTAGGGATAGACTACAGCTTTAGATAAAGACATAGGGGTGGGGTCACTGGGCTAGGGATAGACTACAGCTTTAGATAAAGACATGGGGTGGGGTCACTGGGCTAGGGATAGACTACAGCTTTAGATAAAGACATAGGGGTGGGGTCACTGGGCTAGGGATAGACTACAGCTTTAGATAAAGACATAGGGGTGGGGTCACTGGGCTAGGGATAGACTACAGCTTTAGATAAAGACATAGGGGTGGGGTCACTGGGCTAGGGATAGACTACAGCTTTAGATAAAGACATAGGGTGGGGTCACTGGGCTAGGGATAGACTACAGCTTTAGATAAAGACATAGGGGTGGGGTCACTGGGCTAGGGATAGACTACAGCTTTAGATAAAGACATAGGGGTGGGGTCACTGGGCTAGGGATAGACTACAGCTTTAGATAAAGACATAGGGGTGGGGTCACTGGGCTAGGGATAGACTACAGCTTTAGATAAAGACATAGGGGTGGGGTCACTGGGCTAGGGATAGACTACAGCTTTAGATAAAGACATGGGGGTGGGGTCACTGGGCTAGAGATAGACTACAGCTTTAGATAAAGACATAGGGGTGGGGTCACTGGACTAGGGATAGACTACAGCTTTAGATAAAGACATAGGGTGGGGTAACTGGGCTAGAGATAGACTACAGCTTTAGATAAAGACATAGGGGTGGGGTCACTGGGCTAGGGATAGACTACAGCTTTAGATAAAGACATAGGGGTGGGGTCACTGGGCTAGGGATAGACTACAGCTTTAGATAAAGACATAGGGGTGGGGTCACTGGGCTAGGGATAGACTACAGCTTTAGATAAAGACATGGGGGTGGGGTCACTGGGCTAGGGATAGACTACAGCTTTAGATAAAGACATAGGGGTGGGGTCACTGGGCTAGGGATAGACTACAGCTTTAGATAAAGACATAGGGTGGGGTCACTGGGCTAGGGATAGACTACAGCTTTAGATAAAGACATAGGGGTGGGGTCACTGGGCTAGGGATAGACTACAGCTTTAGATAAAGACATAGGGGGGGTCACTGGGCTAGGGATAGACTACAGCTTTAGATAAAGACATAGGGGTGGGGTCACTGGGCTAGGGATAGACTACAGCTTTAGATAAAGACTACAGCTTTAGATAAAGACATAGGGGTGGGGTCACTGGGCTAGGGATAGACTACAGCTTTAGATAAAGACATAGGGGTGGGGTCACTGGGCTAGGGATAGACTACAGCTTTAGATAAAGACATAGGGGTCACTGGGCTAGGGATAGACTACAGCTTTAGATAAAGACATAGGGGTGGGGTCACTGGGCTAGGGATAGACTACAGCTTTAGATAAAGACATAGGGGTGGGGTCACTGGGCTAGGGATAGACTACAGCTTTAGATAAAGACATGGGGGTGGTCACTGGGCTAGGGATAGACTACAGCTTTAGATAAAGACATAGGGGTGGGGTCACTGGGCTAGGGATAGACTACAGCTTTAGATAAAGACATAGGGGTGGGGTCACTGGGCTAGGGATAGACTACAGCTTTAGATAAAGACATAGGGTGGGGTCACTGGGCTAGGGATAGACTACAGCTTTAGATAAAGACATAGGGGTAAATCACTGATAGACTACAGCTTTAGATAAAGACATAGGGGTGGGGTCACTGGGCTAGGGATAGACTACAGCTTTAGATAAAGACATAGGGGTGGGGTCACTGGGCTAGGGATAGACTACAGCTTTAGATAAAGACATAGGGGTAAAATACTGGGCTGGGATAGTTTAGATAAAGACATGGGCACTGGGGGGATAGACTACAGCTTTAGATAAAGACATAGGGTGGGGTCACTGGGCTAGGGATAGACTACAGCTTTAGATAAAGACATAGGGGTGGGGTCACTGGGCTAGGGATAGACTACAGCTTTAGATAAAGACATAGGGGTGGGGTCACTGGGCTAGGGATAGACTACAGCTTTAGATAAAGACATAGGGGTGGGGTCACTGGGCTAGGGATAGACTACAGCTTTAGATAAAGACATAGGGGTCACTGGGCTAGAGATAGACTACAGCTTTAGATAAAGACATAGGGGTGGGGTCACTGGGCTAGGGATAGACTACAGCTTTAGATAAAGACATAGGGGTGGGGTCACTGGGCTAGGATAGACTACAGCTTTAGATAAAGACATAGGGGGGGGTCACTGGGCTAGGGATAGACTACAGCTTTAGATAAAGACATAGGGGGGGTCACTGGGCTAGGGATAGACTACAGCTTTAGATAAAGACATAGGGGGGTCACTGGGCTAGGGATAGACTACAGCTTTAGATAAAGACATAGGGTGGGGTAAGGGATAGACTACAGCTTTAGATAAAGACATAGGGGTCACTGGGCTAGGGATAGACTACAGCTTTAGATAAAGACATAGGGGTGGGGTCACTGGGCTAGGGATAGACTACAGCTTTAGATAAAGACATAGGGGTGGGGTCACTGGGCTAGGATAGACTACAGCTTTAGATAAAGACATAGGGGTCACTGGGCTAGGGATAGACTACAGCTTTAGATAAAGACATAGGGGTGGGGTCACTGGGCTAGGGATAGACTACAGCTTTAGATAAAGACATAGGGGTGGGGTCACTGGGACTACAGCTTTAGATAAAGACATAGGGGTGGGGTCACTGGGCTAGGGATAGACTACAGCTTTAGATAAAGACATAGGGGTGGGGTCACTGGGCTAGGGATAGACTACAGCTTTAGATAAAGACATAGGGGTGGGGTCACTGGGCTAGGGATAGACTACAGCTTTAGATAAAGACATAGGGGTCACTGGGCTAGGGATAGACTACAGCTTTAGATAAAGACATAGGGGTGGGGTCACTGGGCTAGGGATAGACTACAGCTTTAGATAAAGACATAGGGGTGGGGTCACTGGGCTAGGGATAGACTACAGCTTTAGATAAAGACATAGGGTGGGTCACTGGGCTAGGGATAGACTACAGCTTTAGATAAAGACATAGGGGGGGGGTCACTGGGCTAGGGATAGACTACAGCTTTAGATAAAGACATAGGGGTGGGGTCACTGGGCTAGGGATAGACTACAGCTTTAGATAAAGACATAGGGGTGGGGTCACTGGGCTAGGGATAGACTACAGGATCACTGGGTGGGGTCACTGGGCTAGGGATAGACTACAGCTTTAGATAAAGACATAGGGGTCACTGGGCTAGGGATAGACTACAGCTTTAGATAAAGACATAGGGGTGGGGTCACTGGGCTAGGGATAGACTACAGCTTTAGATAAAGACATAGGGTGGGGTCACTGGGCTAGGGATAGACTACAGCTTTAGATAAAGACATAGGGGGGTCACTGGGCTAGGGATAGACTACAGCTTTAGATAAAGACATAGGGGGTGGGGTCACTGGGCTAGGGATAGACTACAGCTTTAGATAAAGACATAGGGGTCACTGGGCTAGGGATAGACTACAGCTTTAGATAAAGACATAGGGTCACTGGGCTAGGATAGACTACAGCTTTAGATAAAGACATAGGGGTGGGGTCACTGGGCTAGGGATAGACTACAGCTTTAGATAAAGACATGGGGTGGGGTCACTGGGCTAGGATAGACTACAGCTTTAGATAAAGACATAGGGTGGGGTCACTGGGCTAGGGATAGACTACAGCTTTAGATAAAGACATAGGGGTGGGGTCACTGGGCTAGGGATAGACTACAGCTTTAGATAAAGACATAGGGGTGGGGTCACTGGGCTAGGGATAGACTACAGCTTTAGATAAAGACATAGGGGTCACTGGGCTAGGATAGACTACAGCTTTAGATAAAGACATAGGGGTGGGGTCACTGGGCTAGGGATAGACTACAGCTTTAGATAAAGACATAGGGGTGGGGTCACTGGGCTAGGGATAGACTACAGCTTTAGATAAAGACATAGGGGTCACTGGGCTAGGGATAGACTACAGCTTTAGATAAAGACATAGGGGTGGGGTCACTGGGCTAGGGATAGACTACAGCTTTAGATAAAGACATAGGGGTGGGGTCACTGGGCTAGGGATAGACTACAGCTTTAGATAAAGACATAGGGGTCACTGGGCTAGGACTACAGCTTTAGATAAAGACATAGGGGTGGGGTCACTGGGCTAGGGATAGACTACAGCTTTAGATAAAGACATAGGGGTGGTCACTGGGCTAGAGATAGACTACAGCTTTAGATAAAGACATAGGGGTGGGGTCACTGGGCTAGGGATAGACTACAGCTTTAGATAAAGACATAGGGGTGGGGTCACTGGGCTAGGGATAGACTACAGCTTTAGATAAAGACATAGGGGTGGGGTCACTGGGCTAGGGATAGACTACAGCTTTAGATAAAGACATAGGGGTGGGGTCACTGGGCTAGGGATAGACTACAGCTTTAGATAAAGACATAGGGGTGGGGTCACTGGGCTAGGGATAGACTACAGCTTTAGATAAAGACATAGGGGTGGGGTCACTGGGCTAGGGATAGACTACAGCTTTAGATAAAGACATAGGGGTGGGGTCACTGGGCTAGGGATAGACTACAGCTTTAGATAAAGACATAGGGGTGGGGTCACTGGGCTAGGGATAGACTACAGCTTTAGATAAAGACATAGGGGTGGGGTCACTGGGCTAGGGATAGACTACAGCTTTAGATAAAGACATGGGATAGACTACAGCTTTAGATAAAGACATAGTGGGGGTCACTGGGCTAGGGATAGACTACAGCTTTAGATAAAGACATAGGGGTCACTGGGCTAGGATAGACTACAGCTTTAGATAAAGACATAGGGTGGGGTCACTGGGCTAGGGATAGACTACAGCTTTAGATAAAGACATAGGGGTGGGGTCACTGGGCTAGGGATAGACTACAGCTTTAGATAAAGACATAGGGTGGGGGTGGGGACTACAGCTTTAGATAAAGACATGGGCTGGGGTCACTGGGCTAGGGATAGACTACAGCTTTAGATAAAGACATAGGGTGGGGTCACTGGGCTAGGGATAGACTACAGCTTTAGATAAAGACATAGGGTGGGGTAACTGGGCTAGGGATAGACTACAGCTTTAGATAAAGACATAGGGGTGGGGTCACTGGGCTAGGGATAGACTACAGCTTTAGATAAAGACATAGGGGTGGGGTCACTGGGCTAGGGATAGACTACAGCTTTAGATAAAGACATAGGGGTGGGGTCACTGGGCTAGGGATAGACTACAGCTTTAGATAAAGACATAGGGGTACTGGGCTAGGGATAGACTACAGCTTTAGATAAAGACATAGGGGTGGGGTCACTGGGCTGGGGATAGACTACAGCTTTAGATAAAGACATAGGGGTGGGGTCACTGGGCTAGGGGATAGACTACAGCTTTAGATAAAGACATAGGGTGTCACTGGGCTGGGATAGACTACAGCTTTAGATAAAGACATAGGGGTGGGTCACTGGGCTAGGGATAGACTACAGCTTTAGATAAAGACATAGGGGTGGGGTCACTGGGCTAGGGATAGACTACAGCTTTAGATAAAGACATAGGGGTGGGGTCACTGGGCTAGGGATAGACTACAGCTTTAGATAAAGACATAGGGGTGGGGTCACTGGGCTAGGGATAGACTACAGCTTTAGATAAAGACATAGGGGTGGGGTCACTGGGCTAGGGATAGACTACAGCTTTAGATAAAGACATAGGGGTGACTGGGCTAGGGATAGACTACAGCTTTAGATAAAGACATAGGGGTGGGGTCACTGGGCTAGGGATAGACTACAGCTTTAGATAAAGACATAGGGTGGGGTCACTGGGCTAGGGATAGACTACAGCTTTAGATAAAGACATAGGGTGGGGTCACTGGGCTAGAGATAGACTACAGCTTTAGATAAAGACATAGGGGTGGGGTCACTGGGCTAGGGATAGACTACAGCTTTAGATAAAGACATAGGGGGTGGGGTCACTGGGCTAGGGATAGACTACAGCTTTAGATAAAGACATAGGGGTGGGGTCACTGGGCTAGGGATAGACTACAGCTTTAGATAAAGACATAGGGTGGGGTCACTGGGCTAGGGATAGACTACAGCTTTAGATAAAGACATAGGGTCACTGGGCTAGGGATAGACTACAGCTTTAGATAAAGACATAGGGGTGGGTCACTGGGCTAGGGATAGACTACAGCTTTAGATAAAGACATAGGGTCACTGGGCTAGGGATAGACTACAGCTTTAGATAAAGACATGGGGGTGGGGTCACTGGGCTAGGGATAGACTACAGCTTTAGATAAAGACATAGGGGTGGGGTCACTGGGCTAGGGATAGACTACAGCTTTAGATAAAGACATAGGGGTGGGGTCACTGGGCTAGGATAGACTACACTTTAGATAAAGGCATAGGGGTGGTCACTGGGCTAGGGATAGACTACAGCTTTAGATAAAGACATAGGGGGTGGGGTCACTGGGCTAGGGATAGACTACAGCTTTAGATAAAGACATAGGGTCACTGGGCTAGGGATAGACTACAGCTTTAGATAAAGACATAGGGGTGGGGTCACTGGGCTAGGGATAGACTACAGCTTTAGATAAAGACATAGGGGTGGGGTCACTGGGCTAGGATAGACTACAGCTTTAGATAAAGACATAGGGTGGGGTCACTGGGCTGGGATAGACTACAGCTTTAGATAAAGACATAGGGGTGGGGTCACTGGGCTAGAGATAGACTACAGCTTTAGATAAAGACATAGGGGTGGGGTCACTGGGCTAGGATAGACTACAGCTTTAGATAAAGACATAGGGGTCACTGGGCTAGGGATAGACTACAGCTTTAGATAAAGACATAGGGGTGGGGTCACTGGGCTAGAGATAGACTACAGCTTTAGATAAAGACATAGGGGTCACTGGGCTAGGGATAGACTACAGCTTTAGATAAAGACATAGGGGTGGGGTCACTGGGCTAGGGATAGACTACAGCTTTAGATAAAGACATAGGGGTGGGGTCACTGGGATAGACTACAGCTTTAGATAAAGACATAGGGGTGGGGTCACTGGGCTAGGGATAGACTACAGCTTTAGATAAAGACATAGGGGTGGGGTCACTGGGCTAGGGATAGACTACAGCTTTAGATAAAGACATAGGGTGGGGTCACTGGGCTAGGGATAGACTACAGCTTTAGATAAAGACATAGGGGTGGGGTCACTGGGCTAGGGATAGACTACAGCTTTAGATAAAGACATAGGGGTGGGGTCACTGGGCTAGGGATAGACTACAGCTTTAGATAAAGACATAGGGGTCACTGGGCTAGGGATAGACTACAGCTTTAGATAAAGACATAGGGTGGGGTCACTGGGCTAGGGATAGACTACAGCTTTAGATAAAGACATAGGGGGTCACTGGGCTAGGGATAGACTACAGCTTTAGATAAAGACATAGGGGTGGGGTCACTGGGCTAGGGATAGACTACAGCTTTAGATAAAGACATAGGGGTGGGGTCACTGGGCTAGGGATAGACTACAGCTTTAGATAAAGACATAGGGGGGGTCACTGGGCTAGGGATAGACTACAGCTTTAGATAAAGACATAGGGGGGGTCACTGGGCTAGGGATAGACTACAGCTTTAGATAAAGACATAGGGGTGGGGTCACTGGGCTAGGGATAGACTACAGCTTTAGATAAAGACATAGGGGTGGGGTCACTGGGCTAGGGATAGACTACAGCTTTAGATAAAGACATAGGGGTGGGGTCACTGGGCTAGGGATAGACTACAGCTTTAGATAAAGACATAGGGGTCACTGGGCTAGGGATAGACTACAGCTTTAGATAAAGACATAGGGGTGGGGTCACTGGGCTAGGGATAGACTACAGCTTTAGATAAAGACATAGGGTTGGGGTCACTGGGATAGACTACAGCTTTAGATAAAGACATAGGGGTGGGGTCACTGGGCTAGGGATAGACTACAGCTTTAGATAAAGACATAGGGGTGGGGTCACTGGGCTAGGGATAGACTACAGCTTTAGATAAAGACATAGGGGTGGGGTCACTGGGCTAGGGATAGACTACAGCTTTAGATAAAGACATGGGTGGGGTCACTGGGCTAGGGATAGACTACAGCTTTAGATAAAGACATAGGGGTCACTGGGCTAGGGATAGACTACAGCTTTAGATAAAGACATGGGGGTGGGGTCACTGGGCTAGGGATAGACTACAGCTTTAGATAAAGACATAGGGGTGGGGTCACTGGGCTAGGGATAGACTACAGCTTTAGATAAAGACATAGGGGTGGGGTCACTGGGCTAGGATAGACTACAGCTTTAGATAAAGACATAGGGGTGGGGTCACTGGGCTAGGGATAGACTACAGCTTTAGATAAAGACATAGGGGTGGGGTCACTGGGCTAGGGATAGACTACAGCTTTAGATAAAGACATAGGGGTGGGGTCACTGGGCTAGGGATAGACTACAGCTTTAGATAAAGACATAGGGGTGGGGTCACTGGGCTAGGGATAGACTACAGCTTTAGATAAAGACATAGGGGTGGGGTCACTGGGCTAGGGATAGACTACAGCTTTAGATAAAGACATAGGGGTGGGGTCACTGGGCTAGGGATAGACTACAGCTTTAGATAAAGACATAGGGGTCACTGGGCTAGAGATAGACTACAGCTTTAGATAAAGACATAGGGGTCACTGGGCTAGGGATAGACTACAGCTTTAGATAAAGACATAGGGGTGGGGTCACTGGGCTAGGGATAGACTACAACTTTAGATAAAGACATAGGGGTGGGGTCACTGGGCTAGGGATAGACTACAGCTTTAGATAAAGACATAGGTGGGGTCACTGGGCTAGGGATAGACTACAGCTTTAGATAAAGACATAGGGGGTGGGGTCACTGGGCTAGGGATAGACTACAGCTTTAGATAAAGACATAGGGGTGGGGTCACTGGGCTAGGGATAGACTACAGCTTTAGATAAAGACATAGGGGTGGGGTCACTGGGCTAGGGATAGACTACAGCTTTAGATAAAGACATAGGGGTGGGGTCACTGGGCTAGGGATAGACTACAGCTTTAGATAAAGACATAGGGGTGGGGTCACTGGGCTAGGGATAGACTACAGCTTTAGATAAAGACATAGGGGTGGGGTCACTGGGCTAGAGATAGACTACAGCTTTAGATAAAGACATAGGGGTGGGGTCACTGGGCTAGGGATAGACTACAGCTTTAGATAAAGACATAGGGGTGGGGTCACTGGGCTAGGGATAGACTACAGCTTTAGATAAAGACATAGGGGTCACTGGGCTAGGGATAGACTACAGCTTTAGATAAAGACATAGGGTCACTGGGCTAGGGATAGACTACAGCTGATAAAGGACTGGGCTAGAGATAGACTACAGCTTTAGATAAAGACATAGGGGTGGGGTCACTGGGCTAGGGATAGACTACAGCTTTAGATAAAGACATAGGGGTGGGGTCACTGGGATAGACTACATCTTTAGATAAAGACATGGGGGTCACTGGGCTAGGGATAGACTACAGCTTTAGATAAAGACATAGGGGTCACTGGGCTAGGGATAGACTACAGCTTTAGATAAAGACATAGGGGTGGGGTCACTGGGCTAGAGATAGACTACAGCTTTAGATAAAGACATGGGGGTGGGGTCACTGGGCTAGGGATAGACTACAGCTTTAGATAAAGACATAGGGGTGGGGTCACTGGGCTAGGGATAGACTACAGCTTTAGATAAAGACATAGGGGTGGGGTCACTGGGCTAGGGATAGACTACAGCTTTAGATAAAGACATAGGGGTGGGGTCACTGGGCTAGGGATAGACTACAGCTTTAGATAAAGACATAGGGGTGGGGTCACTGGGCTAGAGATAGACTACAGCTTTAGATAAAGACATAGGGGTGGGGTCACTGGGCTAGGGATAGACTACAGCTTTAGATAAAGACATAGGGGTGGGGTCACTGGGCTAGGGATAGACTACAGCTTTAGATAAAGACATAGGGGTGGGGTCACTGGGCTAGGGATAGACTACAGCTTTAGATAAAGACATAGGGGTGGGGTCACTGGGCTAGGGATAGACTACAGCTTTAGATAAAGACATAGGGGTGGGGTCACTGGGCTAGGGATAGACTACAGCTTTAGATAAAGACATAGGGGTGGGGTCACTGGGCTAGAGATAGACTACAGCTTTAGATAAAGACATAGGGGTGGGGTCACTGGGCTAGGGATAGACTACAGCTTTAGATAAAGACATAGGGGTGGGGTCACTGGGCTAGGGATAGACTACAGCTTTAGATAAAGACATAGGGGGTGGGGTCACTGGGCTAGGGATAGACTACAGCTTTAGATAAAGACATAGGGGTGGGGTCACTGGGCTAGGGATAGACTACAGCTTTAGATAAAGACATAGGGGTGGGGTCACTGGGCTAGGGATAGACTACAGCTTTAGATAAAGACATAGGGGTGGGGTCACTGGGCTAGGGATAGACTACAGCTTTAGATAAAGACATAGGGGTCACTGGGCTAGGGATAGACTACAGCTTTAGATAAAGACATAGGGGTGGGGTCACTGGGCTAGGGATAGACTACAGCTTTAGATAAAGACATAGGGGTGGGGTCACTGGGCTAGGGATAGACTACAGCTTTAGATAAAGACATAGGGGTGGGGTCACTGGGCTAGGGATAGACTACAGCTTTAGATAAAGACATAGGGTTGGGGTCACTGGGATAGACTACAGCTTTAGATAAAGACATAGGGGTGGGGTAACTGGGCTAGGGATAGACTACAGCTTTAGATAAAGACATAGGGGTGGGGTCACTGGGCTAGGGATAGACTACAGCTTTAGATAAAGACATAGGGGTGGGGTCACTGGGCTAGGGATAGACTACAGCTTTAGATAAAGACATAGGGGTGGGGTCACTGGGCTAGGGATAGACTACAGCTTTAGATAAAGACATAGGGGTGGGGTCACTGGGCTAGGGATAGACTACAGCTTTAGATAAAGACATAGGGGGGGTCACTGGGCTAGGGATAGACTACAGCTTTAGATAAAGACATAGGGGTGGGGTCACTGGGCTAGGGATAGACTACAGCTTTAGATAAAGACATAGGGGTGGGGTCACTGGGCTAGGGATAGACTACAGCTTTAGATAAAGACATAGGGGTCACTGGGCTAGGGATAGACTACAGCTTTAGATAAAGACATGGGGGTGGGGTCACTGGGCTAGGGATAGACTACAGCTTTAGATAAAGACATAGGGGTCACTGGGCTAGGGATAGACTACAGCTTTAGATAAAGACATAGGGGTGGGGTCACTGGGCTAGGGATAGACTACAGCTTTAGATAAAGACATAGGGGTGGGGTCACTGGGCTAGGGATAGACTACAGCTTTAGATAAAGACATAGGGGTGGGGTCACTGGGCTAGGGATAGACTACAGCTTTAGATAAAGACATAGGGGTGGGTAACTGGGCTAGGGATAGACTACAGCTTTAGATAAAGACATAGGGGTGGGGTCACTGGGCTAGGGATAGACTACAGCTTTAGATAAAGACATGGGGTGGGGTCACTGGGCTAGGGATAGACTACAGCTTTAGATAAAGACATAGGGGTGGGGTCACTGGGCTAGGGATAGACTACAGCTTTAGATAAAGACATAGGGGTGGGGTCACTGGGCTAGGGATAGACTACAGCTTTAGATAAAGACATAGGGGTGGGGTCACTGGGCTAGGGATAGACTACAGCTTTAGATAAAGACATAGGGGTGGGGTCACTGGGCTAGGGATAGACTACAGCTTTAGATAAAGACATAGGGGTCACTGGGCTAGGGATAGACTACAGCTTTAGATAAAGACATAGGGGTGGGGTCACTGGGCTAGGGATAGACTACAGCTTTAGATAAAGACATAGGGGTGGGGTCACTGGGCTAGGGATAGACTACAGCTTTAGATAAAGACATAGGGGTGGGGTCACTGGGCTAGGGATAGACTACAGCTTTAGATAAAGACATAGGGGTGGGGTCACTGGGCTAGGGATAGACTACAGCTTTAGATAAAGACATAGGGGTGGGGTCACTGGGCTAGGGATAGACTACAGCTTTAGATAAAGACATAGGGTGGGGTCACTGGGCTAGGGATAGACTACAGCTTTAGATAAAGACATAGGGGTGGGGTCACTGGGCTAGGGATAGACTACAGCTTTAGATAAAGACATAGGGGTGGGGTCACTGGGCTAGGGATAGACTACAGCTTTAGATAAAGACATAGGGGTGGGGTCACTGGGCTAGGGATAGACTACAGCTTTAGATAAAGACATAGGGGTGGGGTCACTGGGCTAGGGATAGACTACAGCTTTAGATAAAGACATAGGGGTGGGGTCACTGGGCTAGGGATAGACTACAGCTTTAGATAAAGACATAGGGGTGGGGTCACTGGGCTAGGGATAGACTACAGCTTTAGATAAAGACATAGGGGTGGGGTCACTGGGCTAGGGATAGACTACAGCTTTAGATAAAGACATAGGGGTGGGGTCACTGGGCTAGGGATAGACTACAGCTTTAGATAAAGACATAGGGGTGGGGTCACTGGGCTAGGGATAGACTACAGCTTTAGATAAAGACATAGGGGTGGGGTCACTGGGCTAGGGATAGACTACAGCTTTAGATAAAGACATAGGGGTGGGGTCACTGGGCTAGGGATAGACTACAGCTTTAGATAAAGACATAGGGGTGGGGTCACTGGGCTAGGGATAGACTACAGCTTTAGATAAAGACATAGGGGTGGGGTCACTGGGCTAGGGATAGACTACAGCTTTAGATAAAGACATAGGGGTGGGGTCACTGGGCTAGGGATAGACTACAGCTTTAGATAAAGACATAGGGGTGGGGTCACTGGGCTAGGGATAGACTACAGCTTTAGATAAAGACATAGGGGTGGGGTCACTGGGCTAGGGATAGACTACAGCTTTAGATAAAGACATGGGGTGGGGTCACTGGGCTAGGGATAGACTACAGCTTTAGATAAAGACATAGGGGTGGGGTCACTGGGCTAGGGATAGACTACAGCTTTAGATAAAGACATAGGGGTCACTGGGCTAGGGATAGACTACAGCTTTAGATAAAGACATAGGGGTGGGGTCACTGGGCTAGGGATAGACTACAGCTTTAGATAAAGACATAGGGGTGGGGTCACTGGGCTAGGGATAGACTACAGCTTTAGATAAAGACATAGGGGTGGGGTCACTGGGCTAGGGATAGACTACAGCTTTAGATAAAGACATAGGGGTGGGGTCACTGGGCTAGGGATAGACTACAGCTTTAGATAAAGACATAGGGGTGGGGTCACTGGGCTAGGGATAGACTACAGCTTTAGATAAAGACATAGGGGTGGGGTCACTGGGCTAGGGATAGACTACAGCTTTAGATAAAGACATAGGGGTGGGGTCACTGGGCTAGGGATAGACTACAGCTTTAGATAAAGACATAGGGGTGGGGTCACTGGGCTAGGGATAGACTACAGCTTTAGATAAAGACATAGGGGTGGGGTCACTGGGCTAGGGATAGACTACAGCTTTAGATAAAGACATAGGGGTGGGGTCACTGGGCTAGGGATAGACTACAGCTTTAGATAAAGACATAGGGGTGGGGTCACTGGGCTAGGGATAGACTACAGCTTTAGATAAAGACATAGGGGTGGGGTCACTGGGCTAGGGATAGACTACAGCTTTAGATAAAGACATAGGGGTGGGGTAACTGGGCTAGGGATAGACTACAGCTTTAGATAAAGACATCACTGGGCTAGGGATAGACTACAGCTTTAGATAAAGACATAGGGGTGGGGTCACTGGGCTAGGGATAGACTACAGCTTTAGATAAAGACATAGGGGTGGGGTCACTGGGCTAGGGATAGACTACAGCTTTAGATAAAGACATAGGGGTGGGGTCACTGGGCTAGGGATAGACTACAGCTTTAGATAAAGACATAGGGGTGGGGTCACTGGGCTAGGGATAGACTACAGCTTTAGATAAAGACATAGGGGTGGGGTCACTGGGCTAGGGATAGACTACAGCTTTAGATAAAGACATAGGGGTCACTGGGCTAGGGATAGACTACAGCTTTAGATAAAGACATAGGGGTGGGGTCACTGGGCTAGGGATAGACTACAGCTTTAGATAAAGACATAGGGGTGGGGTCACTGGGCTAGGGATAGACTACAGCTTTAGATAAAGACATAGGGGTGGGGTCACTGGGCTAGGGATAGACTACAGCTTTAGATAAAGACATAGGGGTGGGGTCACTGGGCTAGGGATAGACTACAGCTTTAGATAAAGACATAGGGGTGGGGTCACTGGGCTAGGGATAGACTACAGCTTTAGATAAAGACATAGGGGTGGGGTCACTGGGCTAGGGATAGACTACAGCTTTAGATAAAGACATAGGGTGGGGTCACTGGGCTAGGGATAGACTACAGCTTTAGATAAAGACATAGGGGTGGGGTCACTGGGCTAGGGATAGACTACAGCTTTAGATAAAGACATAGGGGTGGGGTCACTGGGCTAGGGATAGACTACAGCTTTAGATAAAGACATAGGGGTGGGGTCACTGGGCTAGGGATAGACTACAGCTTTAGATAAAGACATAGGGGTGGGGTCACTGGGCTAGGGATAGACTACAGCTTTAGATAAAGACATAGGGGTGGGGTCACTGGGCTAGGGATAGACTACAGCTTTAGATAAAGACATAGGGGTGGGGTCACTGGGCTAGGGATAGACTACAGCTTTAGATAAAGACATAGGGGTGGGGTCACTGGGCTAGGGATAGACTACAGCTTTAGATAAAGACATAGGGGTGGGGTCACTGGGCTAGGGATAGACTACAGCTTTAGATAAAGACATAGGGTGGGGTCACTGGGCTAGGGATAGACTACAGCTTTAGATAAAGACATAGGGGTGGGGTCACTGGGCTAGGGATAGACTACAGCTTTAGATAAAGACATAGGGGTGGGGTCACTGGGCTAGGGATAGACTACAGCTTTAGATAAAGACATAGGGGTGGGGTCACTGGGCTAGGGATAGACTACAGCTTTAGATAAAGACATAGGGGTGGGGTCACTGGGCTAGGGATAGACTACAGCTTTAGATAAAGACATAGGGGTGGGGTCACTGGGCTAGGGATAGACTACAGCTTTAGATAAAGACATAGGGGTGGGGTCACTGGGCTAGGGATAGACTACAGCTTTAGATAAAGACATAGGGGTGGGGTCACTGGGCTAGGGATAGACTACAGCTTTAGATAAAGACATAGGGGTGGGGTCACTGGGCTAGGGATAGACTACAGCTTTAGATAAAGACATAGGGGTGGGGTCACTGGGCTAGGGATAGACTACAGCTTTAGATAAAGACATAGGGGTGGGGTCACTGGGCTAGGGATAGACTACAGCTTTAGATAAAGACATAGGGGTGGGGTCACTGGGCTAGGGATAGACTACAGCTTTAGATAAAGACATAGGGGTGGGGTCACTGGGCTAGGGATAGACTACAGCTTTAGATAAAGACATAGGGGTGGGGTCACTGGGCTAGGGATAGACTACAGCTTTAGATAAAGACATAGGGGTGGGGTCACTGGGCTAGGGATAGACTACAGCTTTAGATAAAGACATAGGGGTGGGGTCACTGGGCTAGGGATAGACTACAGCTTTAGATAAAGACATAGGGGTGGGGTCACTGGGCTAGGGATAGACTACAGCTTTAGATAAAGACATAGGGGTGGGGTCACTGGGCTAGGGATAGACTACAGCTTTAGATAAAGACATAGGGGTGGGGTCACTGGGCTAGGGATAGACTACAGCTTTAGATAAAGACATAGGGGTGGGGTCACTGGGCTAGGGATAGACTACAGCTTTAGATAAAGACATAGGGGTGGGGTCACTGGGCTAGGGATAGACTACAGCTTTAGATAAAGACATAGGGGTGGGGTCACTGGGCTAGGGATAGACTACAGCTTTAGATAAAGACATAGGGGTGGGGTCACTGGGCTAGGGATAGACTACAGCTTTAGATAAAGACATAGGGGTCACTGGGCTAGGGATAGACTACAGCTTTAGATAAAGACATAGGGGTGGGGTCACTGGGCTAGGATAGACTACAGCTTTAGATAAAGACATAGGGGTCACTGGGCTAGGGATAGACTACAGCTTTAGATAAAGACATAGGGGTGGGGTCACTGGGCTAGGGATAGACTACAGCTTTAGATAAAGACATAGGGGTGGGGTCACTGGGCTAGGGATAGACTACAGCTTTAGATAAAGACATAGGGGTGGGGTCACTGGGCTAGGGATAGACTACAGCTTTAGATAAAGACATAGGGGTGGGGTCACTGGGCTAGGGATAGACTACAGCTTTAGATAAAGACATAGGGGTGGGGTCACTGGGCTAGGGATAGACTACAGCTTTAGATAAAGACATAGGGGTGGGGTCACTGGGCTAGAGATAGACTACAGCTTTAGATAAAGACATAGGGGTGGGGTCACTGGGCTAGGGATAGACTACAGCTTTAGATAAAGACATAGGGGTGGGGTCACTGGGCTAGGGATAGACTACAGCTTTAGATAAAGACATAGGGGTGGGGTCACTGGGCTAGGGATAGACTACAGCTTTAGATAAAGACATAGGGGTGGGGTCACTGGGCTAGGGATAGACTACAGCTTTAGATAAAGACATAGGGGTGGGGTCACTGGGCTAGGGATAGACTACAGCTTTAGATAAAGACATAGGGGTGGGGTCACTGGGCTAGGGATAGACTACAGCTTTAGATAAAGACATAGGGGTGGGGTCACTGGGCTAGGGATAGACTACAGCTTTAGATAAAGACATAGGGGTGGGGTCACTGGGATAGACTACAGCTTTAGATAAAGACATAGGGGTGGGGTCACTGGGCTAGGGATAGACTACAGCTTTAGATAAAGACATAGGGGTGGGGTCACTGGGCTAGGGATAGACTACAGCTTTAGATAAAGACATAGGGGTGGGGTCACTGGGCTAGGGATAGACTACAGCTTTAGATAAAGACATAGGGGTGGGGTCACTGGGCTAGAGATAGACTACAGCTTTAGATAAAGACATAGGTGGGGTCACTGGGCTAGGGATAGACTACAGCTTTAGATAAAGACATAGGGGTGGGGTCACTGGGCTAGGGATAGACTACAGCTTTAGATAAAGACATAGGGGTGGGGTCACTGGGCTAGGGATAGACTACAGCTTTAGATAAAGACATAGGTGGGGTCACTGGGCTAGGGATAGACTACAGCTTTAGATAAAGACATAGGGGTCACTGGGCTAGGGATAGACTACAGCTTTAGATAAAGACATAGGGGTGGGGTCACTGGGCTAGGGATAGACTACTTTAGATAAAGACATAGGGGTGGGGTCACTGGGCTAGGGATAGACTACAGCTTTAGATAAAGACATAGGGGTGGGGTCACTGGGCTAGGGATAGACTACAGCTTTAGATAAAGACATAGGGGTGGGGTCACTGGGCTAGGGATAGACTACAGCTTTAGATAAAGACATAGGGGTGGGGTCACTGGGCTAGGGATAGACTACAGCTTTAGATAAAGACATAGGGGTGGGGTCACTGGGCTAGGGATAGACTACAGCTTTAGATAAAGACATAGGGGTGGGGTCACTGGGCTAGGGATAGACTACAGCTTTAGATAAAGACATAGGGGTGGGGTCACTGGGCTAGGATAGACTACAGCTTTAGATAAAGACATAGGGGTGGGGTCACTGGGCTAGGGATAGACTACAGCTTTAGATAAAGACATAGGGGTGGGGTCACTGGGCTAGGGATAGACTACAGCTTTAGATAAAGACATAGGGGTCAGGGATAGACTACAGCTTTAGGCTAGGGATAGACTACAGCTTTAGATAAAGACATAGGGGTGGGGTCACTGGGCTAGGGATAGACTACAGCTTTAGATAAAGACATAGGGGTGGGGTCACTGGGCTAGGGATAGACTACAGCTTTAGATAAAGACATAGGGGTGGGGTCACTGGGCTAGGGATAGACTACAGCTTTAGATAAAGACATAGGGGTGGGGTCACTGGGCTAGGGATAGACTACAGCTTTAGATAAAGACATAGGGGTGGGGTCACTGGGCTAGGGATAGACTACAGCTTTAGATAAAGACATAGGGGTGGGGTCACTGGGCTAGGGATAGACTACAGCTTTAGATAAAGACATAAAGACTGGGCTAGGGATAGACTACAGCTTTAGATAAAGACATGGGGTCACTGGGCTAGGGATAGACTACAGCTTTAGATAAAGACATAGGGGTGGGGTCACTGGGCTAGGGATAGACTACAGCTTTAGATAAAGACATAGGGGTGGGGTCACTGGGCTAGGGATAGACTACAGCTTTAGATAAAGACATAGGGGTGGGGTCACTGGGCTAGGATAGACTACAGCTTTAGATAAAGACATAGGGGTGGGGTCACTGGGCTAGGGATAGACTACAGCTTTAGATAAAGACATAGGGGTGGGGTCACTGGGCTAGGGATAGACTACAGCTTTAGATAAAGACATAGGGGTGGGGTCACTGGGCTAGGGATAGACTACAGCTTTAGATAAAGACATAGGGGTGGGGTCACTGGGCTAGGGATAGACTACAGCTTTAGATAAAGACATAGGGTGGGGTCACTGGGCTAGGGATAGACTACAGCTTTAGATAAAGACATAGGGGTGGGGTCACTGGGCTAGGGATAGACTACAGCTTTAGATAAAGACATAGGGGTGGGGTCACTGGGCTAGGGATAGACTACAGCTTTAGATAAAGACATAGGGGTGGGGTCACTGGGCTAGGGATAGACTACAGCTTTAGATAAAGACATAGGGGTGGGGTCACTGGGCTAGGGATAGACTACAGCTTTAGATAAAGACATAGGGGTGGGGTCACTGGGCTAGGGATAGACTACAGCTTTAGATAAAGACATAGGGGTGGGGTCACTGGGCTAGGGATAGACTACAGCTTTAGATAAAGACATAGGGGTGGGGTCACTGGGCTAGGGATAGACTACAGCTTTAGATAAAGACATAGGGGTGGGGTCACTGGGCTAGGGATAGACTACAGCTTTAGATAAAGACATAGGGGTGGGGTCACTGGGCTAGGGATAGACTACAGCTTTAGATAAAGACATAGGGGTGGGGTCACTGGGCTAGGGATAGACTACAGCTTTAGATAAAGACATAGGGGTGGGGTCACTGGGCTAGGGATAGACTACAGCTTTAGATAAAGACATAGGGGTGGGGTCACTGGGCTAGGATAGACTACAGCTTTAGATAAAGACATAGGGGTGGGGTCACTGGGCTAGGGATAGACTACAGCTTTAGATAAAGACATAGGGGTGGGGTCACTGGGCTAGGGATAGACTACAGCTTTAGATAAAGACATAGGGGTGGGGTCACTGGGCTAGGGATAGACTACAGCTTTAGATAAAGACATAGGGGTGGGGTCACTGGGCTAGGGATAGACTACAGCTTTAGATAAAGACATAGGGGTGGGGTCACTGGGCTAGGGATAGACTACAGCTTTAGATAAAGACATAGGGGTGGGGTCACTGGGCTAGGGATAGACTACAGCTTTAGATAAAGACATAGGGGTGGGGTCACTGGGCTAGGGATAGACTACAGCTTTAGATAAAGACATAGGGGTGGGGTCACTGGGCTAGGGATAGACTACAGCTTTAGATAAAGACATAGGGGTGGGGTCACTGGGCTAGGGATAGACTACAGCTTTAGATAAAGACATAGGGGTGGGGTCACTGGGCTAGGGATAGACTACAGCTTTAGATAAAGACATAGGGGTCACTGGGCTAGGGATAGACTACAGCTTTAGATAAAGACATAGGGGTCACTGGGCTAGGGATAGACTACAGCTTTAGATAAAGACATAGGGGTCACTGGGCTAGGGATAGACTACAGCTTTAGATAAAGACATAGGGGTGGGGTCACTGGGCTAGGGATAGACTACAGCTTTAGATAAAGACATAGGGGTGGGGTCACTGGGCTAGGGATAGACTACAGCTTTAGATAAAGACATAGGGGTGGGGTCACTGGGCTAGGGATAGACTACAGCTTTAGATAAAGAAGGGGTGGGGTCACTGGGCTAGGGATAGACTACAGCTTTACATAGGGGTGGGGTCACTGGGCTAGGGATAGACTACAGCTTTAGATAAAGACATAGGGGTGGGGTCACTGGGCTAGGGATAGACTACAGCTTTAGATAAAGACATAGGGGTGGGGTCACTGGGCTAGGGATAGACTACAGCTTTAGATAAAGACATAGGGGTGGGGTCACTGGGCTAGGGATAGACTACAGCTTTAGATAAAGACATAGGGGTGGGGTCACTGGGCTAGGGATAGACTACAGCTTTAGATAAAGACATAGGGGTGGGGTCACTGGGCTAGGGATAGACTACAGCTTTAGATAAAGACATAGGGGTGGGGTCACTGGGCTAGGGATAGACTACAGCTTTAGATAAAGACATAGGGGTGGGGTCACTGGGCTAGGGATAGACTACAGCTTTAGATAAAGACATAGGGGTCACTGGGCTAGGGATAGACTACAGCTTTAGATAAAGACATAGGGGTGGGGTCACTGGGCTAGGGATAGACTACAGCTTTAGATAAAGACATAGGGGTGGGGTCACTGGGATAGACTACAGCTTTAGATAAAGACATAGGGGTGGGGTCACTGGGCTAGGGATAGACTACAGCTTTAGATAAAGACATAGGGGTGGGGTCACTGGGCTAGGGATAGACTACAGCTTTAGATAAAGACATAGGGGTGGGGTCACTGGGCTAGGGATAGACTACAGCTTTAGATAAAGACATAGGGGTGGGGTCACTGGGCTAGGGATAGACTACAGCTTTAGATAAAGACATAGGGGTGGGGTCACTGGGCTAGGGATAGACTACAGCTTTAGATAAAGACATAGGGGTGGGGTCACTGGGCTAGGGATAGACTACAGCTTTAGATAAAGACATAGGGGTGGGGTCACTGGGCTAGGGATAGACTACAGCTTTAGATAAAGACATAGGGGTGGGGTCACTGGGCTAGAGATAGACTACAGCTTTAGATAAAGACATAGGGGTGGGGTCACTGGGCTAGGGATAGACTACAGCTTTAGATAAAGACATAGGGGTGGGGTCACTGGGCTAGGGATAGACTACAGCTTTAGATAAAGACATAGGGGTGGGGTCACTGGGCTAGGGATAGACTACAGCTTTAGATAAAGACATAGGGGTGGGGTCACTGGGCTAGGGATAGACTACAGCTTTAGATAAAGACATAGGGGTGGGGTCACTGGGCTAGGGATAGACTACAGCTTTAGATAAAGACATAGGGGTGGGGTCACTGGGCTAGGGATAGACTACAGCTTTAGATAAAGACATAGGGGTGGGGTCACTGGGCTAGGGATAGACTACAGCTTTAGATAAAGACATAGGGGTGGGGTCACTGGGCTAGAGATAGACTACAGCTTTAGATAAAGACATAGGGGTGGGGTCACTGGGCTAGGGATAGACTACAGCTTTAGATAAAGACATAGGGGTGGGGTCACTGGGATAGACTACAGCTTTAGATAAAGACATAGGGGTCACTGGGCTAGGGATAGACTACAGCTTTAGATAAAGACATAGGGGTGGGGTCACTGGGCTAGGGATAGACTACAGCTTTAGATAAAGACATAGGGGTGGGGTCACTGGGCTAGGGATAGACTACAGCTTTAGATAAAGACATAGGGTGGGGTCACTGGGCTAGGGATAGACTACAGCTTTAGATAAAGACATAGGGGTGGGGTCACTGGGCTAGGGATAGACTACAGCTTTAGATAAAGACATAGGGGTGGGGTCACTGGGCTAGGGATAGACTACAGCTTTAGATAAAGACATAGGGGTGGGGTCACTGGGCTAGGGATAGACTACAGCTTTAGATAAAGACATAGGGGTGGGGTCACTGGGCTAGGGATAGACTACAGCTTTAGATAAAGACATGGGGTGGGGTCACTGGGCTAGGGATAGACTACAGCTTTAGATAAAGACATAGGGGTGGGGTCACTGGGCTAGGGATAGACTACAGCTTTAGATAAAGACATAGGGGTGGGGTCACTGGGCTAGGGATAGACTACAGCTTTAGATAAAGACATAGGGGTCACTGGGCTAGGGATAGACTACAGCTTTAGATAAAGACATAGGGGTGGGGTCACTGGGCTAGGGATAGACTACAGCTTTAGATAAAGACTGGGCTAGGGATAGACTACAGCTTTAGATAAAGACATAGGGGTGGGGTCACTGGGCTAGGGATAGACTACAGCTTTAGATAAAGACATAGGGGTGGGGTCACTGGGCTAGGGATAGACTACAGCTTTAGATAAAGACATAGGGGTGGGGTCACTGGGCTAGGGATAGACTACAGCTTTAGATAAAGACATAGGGGTCACTGGGCTAGGATAGACTACAGCTTTAGATAAAGACATAGGGGTGGGGTCACTGGGCTAGAGATAGACTACAGCTTTAGATAAAGACATAGGGGTGGGGTCACTGGGCTAGGGATAGACTACAGCTTTAGATAAAGACATAGGGGTGGGGTCACTGGGCTAGGGATAGACTACAGCTTTAGATAA
The DNA here is from genome assembly GCF_034236695.1 of Oncorhynchus nerka. NCBI lineage: Eukaryota > Metazoa > Chordata > Actinopteri > Salmoniformes > Salmonidae > Oncorhynchus > Oncorhynchus nerka. Next base: position 1,406,101 of record NC_088419.1, read on the forward strand.
AGACATAGGGGTGGGGTCACTGGGCTAGAGATAGACTACAGCTTTAGATAAAGACATAGGGGTGGGGTCACTGGGCTGGGATAGACTACAGCTTTAGATAAAGACATAGGGTGGGGTCACTGGGCTAGGGATAGACTACAGCTTTAGATAAAGACATAGGGGTGGGGTCACTGGGCTAGGGATAGACTACAGCTTTAGATAAAGACATAGGGGTGGGGTCACTGGGCTAGGGATAGACTACAGCTTTAGATAAAGACATAGGGGTGGGGTCACTGGGCTAGAGATAGACTACAGCTTTAGATAAAGACATAGGGGTGGGGTCACTGGGCTAGGGATAGACTACAGCTTTAGATAAAGACATAGGGGTGGGGTCACTGGGCTAGGGATAGACTACAGCTTTAGATAAAGACATAGGGTGGGGTCTGGGCTACTGGGCTAGGGATAGACTACAGCTTTAGATAAAGACATAGGGGTGGGGTCACTGGGCTAGGGATAGACTACAGCTTTAGATAAAGACATAGGGGTGGGGTCACTGGGCTAGGATAGACTACAGCTTTAGATAAAGACATAGGGGTGGGGTCACTGGGCTAGGGATAGACTACAGCTTTAGATAAAGACATAGGGGTGGGGTCACTGGGCTAGGGATAGACTACAGCTTTAGATAAAGACATAGGGGTGGGGTCACTGGGCTAGGGATAGACTACAGCTTTAGATAAAGACATAGGGGTGGGGTCACTGGGCTAGGGATAGACTACAGCTTTAGATAAAGACATAGGGGTGGGGTCACTGGGCTAGGGATAGACTACAGCTTTAGATAAAGACATAGGGGTGGGGTCACTGGGCTAGGGATAGACTACAGCTTTAGATAAAGACATAGGGGTGGGGTCACTGGGCTAGGGATAGACTACAGCTTTAGATAAAGACATAGGGGTGGGGTCACTGGGCTAGGGATAGACTACAGCTTTAGATAAAGACATAGGGGTCACTGGGCTAGGGATAGACTACAGCTTTAGATAAAGACATAGGGGTGGGGTCACTGGGCTAGGGATAGACTACAGCTTTAGATAAAGACATAGGGGTGGGGTCACTGGGCTAGGGATAGACTACAGCTTTAGATAAAGACATAGGGTGTCACTGGGCTAGGGATAGACTACAGCTTTAGATAAAGACATAGGGGTGGGGTCACTGGGCTAGGGATAGACTACAGCTTTAGATAAAGACATAGGGGTGGGGTCACTGGGCTAGGGATAGACTACAGCTTTAGATAAAGACATAGGGGTGGGGTCACTGGGCTAGGGATAGACTACAGCTTTAGATAAAGACATAGGGGTCACTGGGCTAGGGATAGACTACAGCTTTAGATAAAGACATAGGGGTGGGGTCACTGGGCTAGGGATAGACTACAGCTTTAGATAAAGACATAGGGGTGGGGTCACTGGGCTAGGGATAGACTACAGCTTTAGATAAAGACATAGGGGTGGGGTCACTGGGCTAGGGATAGACTACAGCTTTAGATAAAGACATAGGGGTGGGGTCACTGGGCTAGAGATAGACTACAGCTTTAGATAAAGACATAGGGGTGGGGTCACTGGGCTAGGGATAGACTACAGCTTTAGATAAAGACATAGGGGTGGGGTCACTGGGCTAGAGATAGACTACAGCTTTAGATAAAGACATAGGGGTGGGGTCACTGGGCTAGGGATAGACTACAGCTTTAGATAAAGACATAGGGGTCACTGGGCTAGAGATAGACTACAGCTTTAGATAAAGACATAGGGGTGGGGTCACTGGGCTAGGGATAGACTACAGCTTTAGATAAAGACATAGGGGTGGGGTCACTGGGCTAGGGATAGACTACAGCTTTAGATAAAGACATAGGGGTGGGGTCACTGGGCTAGGGATAGACTACAGCTTTAGATAAAGACATAGGGGTGGGGTCACTGGGCTAGGGATAGACTACAGCTTTAGATAAAGACATAGGGGTGGGGTCACTGGGCTAGGGATAGACTACAGCTTTAGATAAAGACATAGGGGTGGGGTCACTGGGCTAGGGATAGACTACAGCTTTAGATAAAGACATAGGGGTGGGGTCACTGGGCTAGGGATAGACTACAGCTTTAGATAAAGACATAGGGGTGGGGTCACTGGGCTAGAGATAGACTACAGCTTTAGATAAAGACATAGGGGTGGGGTCACTGGGCTAGGGATAGACTACAGCTTTAGATAAAGACATAGGGGTGGGGTCACTGGGCTAGGGATAGACTACAGCTTTAGATAAAGACATAGGGGTGGGGTCACTGGGCTAGGGATAGACTACAGCTTTAGATAAAGACATAGGGGTGGGGTCACTGGGCTAGGGATAGACTACAGCTTTAGATAAAGACATAGGGGTCACTGGGCTAGGGATAGACTACAGCTTTAGATAAAGACATAGGGGTGGGGTCACTGGGCTAGGATAGGATAAAGACATGGGGTGGGGTCACTGGGCTAGGGATAGACTACAGCTTTAGATAAAGACATAGGGGTGGGGTCACTGGGCTAGGGATAGACTACAGCTTTAGATAAAGACATAGGGGTGGGGTCACTGGGCTAGGGATAGACTACAGCTTTAGATAAAGACATAGGGGTGGGGTCACTGGGCTAGGGATAGACTACAGCTTTAGATAAAGACATAGGGGTGGGGTCACTGGGCTAGGGATAGACTACAGCTTTAGATAAAGACATAGGGGTGGGGTCACTGGGCTAGGGATAGACTACAGCTTTAGATAAAGACATAGGGGTGGGGTCACTGGGCTAGGGATAGACTACAGCTTTAGATAAAGACATAGGGGTGGGGTCACTGGGCTAGGGATAGACTACAGCTTTAGATAAAGACATAGGGGTGGGGTCACTGGGCTAGGGATAGACTACAGCTTTAGATAAAGACATAGGGGTGGGGTCACTGGGCTAGGGATAGACTACAGCTTTAGATAAAGACATAGGGGTGGGGTCACTGGGCTAGGGATAGACTACAGCTTTAGATAAAGACATAGGGGTGGGGTCACTGGGCTAGGGATAGACTACAGCTTTAGATAAAGACATAGGGGTGGGGTCACTGGGCTAGAGATAGACTACAGCTTTAGATAAAGACATAGGGGTGGGGTCACTGGGCTAGGGATAGACTACAGCTTTAGATAAAGACATAGGGGTGGGGTCACTGGGCTAGGGATAGACTACAGCTTTAGATAAAGACATAGGGGTGGGGTCACTGGGCTAGGGATAGACTACAGCTTTAGATAAAGACATAGGGGTGGGGTCACTGGGCTAGGGATAGACTACAGCTTTAGATAAAGACATAGGGGTGGGGTCACTGGGCTAGGGATAGACTACAGCTTTAGATAAAGACATAGGGGTGGGGTCACTGGGCTAGGGATAGACTACAGCTTTAGATAAAGACATAGGGGTGGGGTCACTGGGCTAGGGATAGACTACAGCTTTAGATAAAGACATAGGGGTGGGGTCACTGGGCTAGGGATAGACTACAGCTTTAGATAAAGACATAGGGGTGGGGTCACTGGGCTAGGATAGACTACAGCTTTAGATAAAGACATAGGGGTCACTGGGCTAGGGATAGACTACAGCTTTAGATAAAGACATAGGGGTGGGGTCACTGGGCTAGAGATAGACTACAGCTTTAGATAAAGACATAGGGGTGGGGTCACTGGGCTAGAGATAGACTACAGCTTTAGATAAAGACATAGGGGTCACTGGGCTAGGGATAGACTACAGCTTTAGATAAAGACATAGGGGTGGGGTCACTGGGCTAGGGATAGACTACAGCTTTAGATAAAGACATAGGGGTGGGGTCACTGGGCTAGGGATAGACTACAGCTTTAGATAAAGACATAGGGGTGGGGTCACTGGGCTAGGGATAGACTACATTTAGATAAAGACATAGGGGTGGGGTCACTGGGCTAGGGATAGACTACAGCTTTAGATAAAGACATAGGGGTGGGGTCACTGGGCTAGGGATAGACTACAGCTTTAGATAAAGACATGGGGGTGGGGTCACTGGGCTAGGGATAGACTACAGCTTTAGATAAAGACATAGGGGTGGGGTCACTGGGCTAGGGATAGACTACAGCTTTAGATAAAGACATAAAGACTGGGCTATAGGCTTTAGATAAAGACATGGGGTCACTGGGCTAGGGATAGACTACAGCTTTAGATAAAGACATAGGGGTGGGGTCACTGGGCTAGGGATAGACTACAGCTTTAGATAAAGACATGGGGGTGGGGTCACTGGGCTAGGGATAGACTACAGCTTTAGATAAAGACATAGGGGTCACTGGGCTAGGGATAGACTACAGCTTTAGATAAAGACATAGGGGTGGGGTCACTGGGCTAGGGATAGACTACAGCTTTAGATAAAGACATAGGGGTGGGGTCACTGGGCTAGGGATAGACTACAGCTTTAGATAAAGACATAGGGGTCACTGGGCTAGAGATAGACTACAGCTTTAGATAAAGACATAGGGGTGGGGTCACTGGGCTGGGATAGACTACAGCTTTAGATAAAGACATAGGGGTGGGGTCACTGGGCTAGGGATAGACTACAGCTTTAGATAAAGACATAGGGGTGGGGTCACTGGGCTAGGGATAGACTACAGCTTTAGATAAAGACATAGGGGTCACTGGGCTAGGGATAGACTACAGCTTTAGATAAAGACATAGGGGTGGGGTACTGGGCTAGGGATAGACTTTAGATAAAGACATAGGGGTGGGGTCACTGGGCTAGAGATAGACTACAGCTTTAGATAAAGACATAGGGGTGGGGTCACTGGGCTAGGGATAGACTACAGCTTTAGATAAAGACATAGGGGTGGGGTCACTGGGCTAGGGATAGACTACAGCTTTAGATAAAGACATAGGGGTGGGGTCACTGGGCTAGGGATAGACTACAGCTTTAGATAAAGACATAGGGGTGGGGTCACTGGGATAGACTACAGCTTTAGATAAAGACATAGGGGTGGGGTCACTGGGCTAGAGATAGACTACAGCTTTAGATAAAGACATAGGGGTCACTGGGCTAGGGATAGACTACAGCTTTAGATAAAGACATAGGGGTGGGGTCACTGGGCTAGGGATAGACTACTTTAGATAAAGACATTTGGGATAGGGATAGACTACAGCTTTAGATAAAGACATGGGGGTGGGGTCACTGGGCTAGGGATAGACTACAGCTTTAGATAAAGACATGGGGGTCACTGGGCTAGGGATAGACTACAGCTTTAGATAAAGACATAGGGGTGGGGTCACTGGGCTAGGGATAGACTACAGCTTTAGATAAAGACATAGGGGTGGGGTCACTGGGCTAGGGATAGACTACAGCTTTAGATAAAGACATAGGGGTGGGGTCACTGGGCTAGGGATAGACTACAGCTTTAGATAAAGACATAGGGGTCACTGGGCTAGGGATAGACTACAGCTTTAGATAAAGACATAGGGGTGGGGTCACTGGGCTAGGGATAGACTACAGCTTTAGATAAAGACATAGGGGTCACTGGGCTAGGGATAGACTACAGCTTTAGATAAAGACATAGGGGTGGGGTCACTGGGCTAGAGATAGACTACAGCTTTAGATAAAGACATAGGGGTGGGGTCACTGGGCTAGGGATAGACTACAGCTTTAGATAAAGACATAGGGGTGGGGTCACTGGGCTAGGGATAGACTACAGCTTTAGATAAAGACATAGGGGTCACTGGGCTGGGATAGACTACAGCTTTAGATAAAGACATAGGGGTGGGGAACTGGGCTAGGGATAGACTACAGCTTTAGATAAAGACATAGGGGTGGGGTCACTGGGCTAGGGATAGACTACAGCTTTAGATAAAGACATAGGGGTGGGGTCACTGGGCTAGGGATAGACTACAGCTTTAGATAAAGACATAGGGGTGGGGTCACTGGGCTAGAGATAGACTACAGCTTTAGATAAAGACATAGGGGTGGGGTCACTGGGCTAGGGATAGACTACAGCTTTAGATAAAGACATAGGGGTGGGGTCACTGGGCTAGAGATAGACTACAGCTTTAGATAAAGACATAGGGGTGGGGTCACTGGGCTAGGGATAGACTACAGCTTTAGATAAAGACATAGGGGTCACTGGGCTAGGGATAGACTACAGCTTTAGATAAAGACATGGGGGTGGGGTCACTGGGCTAGGGATAGACTTCAGCTTTAGATAAAGACATAGGGTTCACTGGGCTAGAGATAGACTACAGCTTTAGATAAAGACATAGGGGTGGGGTCACTGGGCTAGGGATAGACTACAGCTTTAGATAAAGACATAGGGGTGGGGTCACTGGGCTAGGGATAGACTACAGCTTTAGATAAAGACATAGGGGTGGGGTCACTGGGCTAGGGATAGACTACAGCTTTAGATAAAGACATGGGGGTGGGGTCACTGGGCTAGGGATAGACTACAGCTTTAGATAAAGACATAGGGGTGGGGTCACTGGGCTAGAGATAGACTACAGCTTTAGATAAAGACATAGGGGTCACTGGGCTAGGGATAGACTACAGCTTTAGATAAAGACATGGGGGTGGGGTCACTGGGCTAGGGATAGACTACAGCTTTAGATAAAGACATAGGGTTCACTGGGCTAGAGATAGACTACAGCTTTAGATAAAGACATAGGGGTGGGGTCACTGGGCTAGGGATAGACTACAGCTTTAGATAAAGACATAGGGGTGGGGTCACTGGGCTAGGGATAGACTACAGCTTTAGATAAAGACATAGGGGTGGGGTCACTGGGCTAGGGATAGACTACAGCTTTAGATAAAGACATAGGGGTCACTGGGCTAGGGATAGACTACAGCTTTAGATAAAGACATGAGGGTGGAGTAACTGGGCTAGGGATAGACTACAGCTTTAGATAAAGACATAGGGGTCACTGGGCTAGAGATAGACTACAGCTTTAGATAAAGACATAGGGGTGGGGTCACTGGGCTAGGGATAGACTACAGCTTTAGATAAAGACATAGGGGTGGGGTCACTGGGCTAGGGATAGACTACAGCTTTAGATAAAGACATAGGGGTGGGGTCACTGGGCTAGGGATAGACTACAGCTTTAGATAAAGACATAGGGGTCACTGGGCTAGGGATAGACTACAGCTTTAGATAAAGACATAGGGGTGGGGTCACTGGGCTAGGGATAGACTACAGCTTTAGATAAAGACATAGGGGGGGTCACTGGGCTAGGGATAGACTACAGCTTTAGATAAAGACATAGGGGTGGGGTCACTGGGCTAGGGATAGACTACAGCTTTAGATAAAGACATAGGGGTGGGGTCACTGGGCTAGGGATAGACTACAGCTTTAGATAAAGACATAGGGGTGGGGTCACTGGGCTAGGGATGGACTACAGCTTTAGATAAAGACATAGGGGTCACTGGGCTAGGGATAGACAGCTTTAGATAAAGACATAGGGGTGGGGACACTGGGCTAGGGATAGACTACAGCTTTAGATAAAGACATAGGGGTGGGGTCACTGGGCTAGGGATAGACTACAGCTTTAGATAAAGACATAGGGGTGGGGTCACTGGGCTAGGGATAGACTACAGCTTTAGATAAAGACAGGGGTGGGGTCACTGGGCTAGAGATAGACTACAGCTTTAGATAAAGACATAGGGGTGGGGTCACTGGGCTAGGGATAGACTACAGCTTTAGATAAAGACATAGGGGTCACTGGGCTAGGGATAGACTACAGCTTTAGATAAAGACATGGGGGTGGGGTCACTGGGCTAGGGATAGACTTCAGCTTTAGATAAAGACATAGGGTTCACTGGGCTAGAGATAGACTACAGCTTTAGATAAAGACATAGGGGTGGGGTCACTGGGCTAGGGATAGACTACAGCTTTAGATAAAGACATAGGGGTGGGGTCACTGGGCTAGGGATAGACTACAGCTTTAGATAAAGACATAGGGGTGGGGTCACTGGGCTAGGGATAGACTACAGCTTTAGATAAAGACATAGGGGTCACTGGGCTAGGGATAGACTACAGCTTTAGATAAAGACATGAGGGTGGAGTAACTGGGCTAGGGATAGACTACAGCTTTAGATAAAGACATAGGGGTCACTGGGCTAGGGATAGACTACAGCTTTAGATAAAGACATGGGGGTGGGGTCACTGGGCTAGAGATAGACTACAGCTTTAGATAAAGACATGGGGGTGGGGTCACTGGGCTAGAGATAGACTACAGCTTTAGATAAAGACATAGGGGTCACTGGGCTAGGGATAGACTACAGCTTTAGATAAAGACATAGGGGTGGGGTAACTGGGCTAGGGATAGACTACAGCTTTAGATAAAGACATAGGGGTCACTGGGCTAGGGATAGACTACAGCTTTAGATAAAGACATAGGGGTGGGGTAACTGGGCTAGGGATAGACTACAGCTTTAGATAAAGACATAGGGGTGGGGTCACTGGGCTAGGGATAGACTACAGCTTTAGATAAAGACATAGGGGTGGGGTCACTGGGCTAGGGATAGACTACAGCTTTAGATAAAGACATAGGGGTGGGGTCACTGGGCTAGGGATAGACTACAGCTTTAGATAAAGACATAGGGGTGGGGTCACTGGGCTAGGGATAGACTACAGCTTTAGATAAAGACATGGGGGTGGGGTCACTGGGCTAGGGATAGACTACAGCTTTAGATAAAGACATAGGGGTGGGGTAACTGGGCTAGGGATAGACTACAGCTTTAGATAAAGACATAGGGGTGGGGTCACTGGGCTAGGGATAGACTACAGCTTTAGATAAAGACATGGGGGTCACTGGGCTAGGGATAGACTACAGCTTTAGATAAAGACATAGGGGTGGGGTCACTGGGCTAGGGATAGACTACAGCTTTAGATAAAGACATAGGGGTGGGGTCTCTGGGCTAGGGATAGACTACAGCTTTAGATAAAGACATGGGGGTGGGGTCACTGGGCTAGGGATGGACTACAGCTTTAGATAAAGACATAGGGGTCACTGGGCTAGGGATACACTACAGCTTTAGATAAAGACATAGGGGTGGGGTAACTGGGCTAGGGATAGACTACAGCTTTAGATAAAGACATAGGGGTGGGGTCACTGGGCTAGGGATAGACTACAGCTTTAGATAAAGACATAGGGGTCACTGGGCTAGAGATAGACTACAGCTTTAGATAAAGACATAGGGGTGGGGTCACTGGGCTAGAGATAGACTACAGCTTTAGATAAAGACATAGGGGTGGGGTCACTGGGCTAGGGATAGACTACAGCTTTAGATAAAGACATAGGGGTGGGGTCACTGGGCTAGGGATAGACTACAGCTTTAGATAAAGACATAGGGGTCACTGGGCTAGGGATAGACTACAGCTTTAGATAAAGACATAGGGGTCACTGGGCTAGGGATAGACTACAGCTTTAGATAAAGACATGGGGGTGGGGTCACTGGGCTAGGGATAGACTTCAGCTTTAGATAAAGACATAGGGTTCACTGGGCTAGAGATAGACTACAGCTTTAGATAAAGACATGAGGGTGGAGTAACTGGGCTAGGGATAGACTACAGCTTTAGATAAAGACATAGGGGTCACTGGGCTAGAGATAGACTACAGCTTTAGATAAAGACATAGGGGTGGGGTCACTGGGCTAGGGATAGACTACAGCTTTAGATAAAGACATAGGGGTGGGGTCACTGGGCTAGGGATAGACTACAGCTTTAGATAAAGACATAGGGGTGGGGTCACTGGGATAGACTACAGCTTTAGATAAAGACATAGGGGTGGGGTCACTGGGATAGACTACAGCTTTAGATAAAGACATAGGGGTGGGGTCACTGGGCTAGGGATAGACTACAGCTTTAGATAAAGACATAGGGGTGGGGTCACTGGGCTAGGGATAGACTACAGCTTTAGATAAAGACATAGGGGTCATTGGGCTAGGGATAGACTACAGCTTTAGATAAAGACATAGGGTGGAGTACTGGGCTAGGGATAGACTACAGCTTTAGATAAAGACATAGGGGTGGGGTCACTGGGCTAGGGATAGACTACAGCTTTAGATAAAGACATAGGGGTGGGGTCACTGGGCTAGAGATAGACTACAGCTTTAGATAAAGACATAGGGGTGGGGTCACTGGGCTAGGGATAGACTACAGCTTTAGATAAAGACATGGGGGCTGGGATCAAATCTCTATGACCTGGCAGAATGCCCATGGAATAATTATTGTTCTGTGTGTCTCCGTCTCCAGTACCTGGATCCTGTGGGTTTTTTCTATACTGACTGTTTGATGCCTAACTTGAATCGATCTAACAGCATCTAACATTGCTCTTGTATGGGATTTACTTTATAAACACTAGAATCCTGTCCAGGGGTGTATTTACACATCAAGCTGAAACAGGAGACTCCTGCGCTGGTCTACTCTGGCTCAGACTAAGCTTACTTCGTGGATTTGAATGCAGTGAAACCTTACCGCAGTGATACCTGACTGTAATGAAACCTGACTGTAGTGAAACCTTACTGTAAACTTAAACGTCATCGTTTGTACATCGACAGGTTCGAGCTAGGAGCTACAGGTTGCTGTGAGCAGGACTGTATGAGGTGGGGGTCAGGGTAATTAGCTAGGTCAGGAGTCCCTTAGGGTCAAAGGGTCAAAGTCAGTAGTCAGTTGGATGATGACGCCGACAGAGAGAGTTATTGTGCTATTTAGTCACTTTTTTTGTAAAGAAAGTTGTTACTATTATCACGGACAAGCAAAAGCCCTGGATTAACAATGAGGTTGGAGCTAAACTAAAGAACTACCGCACACAGCGCTGTCGTAGACAAGTCTGATGCCGCGGCCGAAGACAGGAATAAGTACAAGAGGACAATACAGGAATAATGTGGAATCATTTAACACCGACCAGGAGGACTGTCTCCTCTCCTCTCCTCTCCTCTCCTCTCCTCTCCTCTCCTCTCCTCTCCTCTCCTCTCCTCTCCTCTCCTCTCCTCTCCTCTCCCGACCAGGAGGACTGTCTCCTCTCCTCTCCTCTCCTCTCCTCTCCTCTCCTCTCCTCTCCTCTCCTCTCCTCTCCCGACCAGGAGGACTGTCTCCTCTCCTCTCCTCTCCTCTCCTCTCCTCTCCTCTCCCCGACCAGGAGGACTGTCTCCTCTCCTCTCCTCTCCTCTCCTCTCCTCTCCTCTCCTCTCCTCTCCCGACCAGGAGGACTGTCTCCTCTCTCCTCTCCTCCCGACCAGGAGGACTGTCTCCTCTCCTCTCCTCTCCTCTCCTCTCCTCTCCTCTCCCGACCAGGAGGACTGTCTCCTCTCCTCTCCTCTCCTCTCCTCTCCCTCTCCTCTCCTCTCCTCTCCTCTCCCGACCAGGAGGACTGGTTGATCTCGCTCTCTGAGGCCAACGTGAGAAGGGTCTTTAATCAGGTCAACACCCGCAAGGCCACGGGCCTCGACGGTATTCCAGGGCGCGTTCTCAGATAATGCGCAGAACAGCTGACAGGCATAATCACAGTAATTTTCAATCTCTCCTTGTCCCCATATGTTTTAAAATGACCACAATCATCCCTGTTCCTAAGAACTCTAAGGCTAAATGCCACAATGACTACTGCCCTGTACCACTCACATGCTCACATTAACTCCACCATCCCAGACACCCTGGACCCTAATCTGCGTACCGCCCAAACAGATCCATAAATGTCGCAATCTCTATTGCACTCTGCACTGCCCTCACTCACCTGGACAAGAGGAACACCTACGTGAGAATACTGTGCATTGACTACAGCTCAGCGTTCAACACCATTACCCACTCCAAGCTCGTCACCAAGCTTCGGACTCTGGGTCTGAACACCACCCTCTGCAACTGGATCCTGGACTTTCTGACGGGCCCAGGTGATAAGGGTAGGCAACATCACTCCCACGCCCGACAGGGTTGCATGGTGAGTCCCCTACTGTTCTCTTTGTTCACCCACGACTGTGTGGCCACGCACGACTCCAATACCATCATCAAGTTTTCTGACGACACAACAGTGGTAGGCCTGATCACCGATGGAGATGAGACAGCCTTACATGGAGGAGGTCAGAAACTTGGCAGTGTAGTGCCAGGTCAAGAATCTGTCCATCAGTATACCAAGGAGCTGATCGTGGACTACAGGAGAAAGAGGGGATCGCCATTGCACTGCACACTGCCCTATCCCACCTGGACAAGAGGAATACATATGTATGAATGCTGTTCATTGACTACAGCTCAGCATTCAACACCATAGTACCCTTCAAGTTCATCATCAAGCTAGATTCCCTGGGTCTGAACCCCGCCCTGTGCAACTGGGTCCTGGACTTCATGAAGGGCCGCCCCCAGGTGGTGAAGGTAGGAAACAACATCTCCACTCCGCTGATCCTCAACACTGGGGCCCCACAATGGTGCGTTCTCAGCCCCCTCCTGTACTCCCTGTTCACCCATGACTGCGTGGCACGTCTCCAACTCAATCATCAGGTTTGCAGACGACACAACCATAGTAGGCCTGATTACCAACAATGACGAGACAGATTACGGGGATTAGGTGAGGAACCTGGGAGACTGGTGCCAGGAAAATAACCTCTCCCTCAACAAAACAAAGGAGCTGATCATGGATTTCAGGAAACAGCAGAGGGAGCACGTCCCTATCCACATCGACGGGAACGCAGTGGAGAGGGTGAAAAGCTTCAAGTTCCTCTGTGTTCACATAACTGACAATCTGAAATGGTCTACCCACACAGACAAAAAGATCATCAAGGACAACAACCACCTGAGCCAAGGCCTGTTCACCCCGTTATCATCCAGAAGACACAGGTGCATCAAAGCTGGGACCGAGAGACTGAAAAACAGCTTCTATCTGAAGGCCATCAGACTGTTAAACAGCCATCACTAACTCAGAGAGGCTGCTGCCTACGCTGAGACCGAATCACTGGCCACGTTAATACATTGATTACTAGTCACTTTATACAATGCACTCTAAATAATGCCATGTAAAAATTGTTGAGGGTTAGACATGGCTTTGTATCCCCTGGGTTAGGGTTAGACATGGCTTTGTATCCCCTGGGTTAGGGTTAGGGTTAGATATGGCTTTGTATCCCCTGGGTTAGGGTTAGATATGGCTTTGTATCCCCTGGGTTAGGGTTAGACATGGCTTTGTATCCCCTGGGTTAGGGTTAGACATGGCTTTGTATCCCCTGGGTTAGGGTTAGACATGGCTTTGTATCCCCTGGGTTAGGGTTAGGGTTAGACATGGCTTTGTATCCCCTGGGTTAGGGTTAGACATGGCTTTGTATCCCCTGGGTTAGGGTTAGATATGGCTTTGTATCCCCTGGGTTAGGGTTAGGGTTAGACATGGCTTTGTATCCCTGGGTTAGGGTTAGACATGGCTTTGTATCCCCTGACAGATATGGCTTTGTATCCCCTGGGGGTTAGGGTTAGACATGGCTTTGTATCCCTGGGTTAGGGTTAGACATGGCTTTGTATCCCCTGGGTTAGGGTTAGGGCTTTGACATGGCTTTGTATCCCCTGGGTTAGGGTTAGACATGGCTTTGTATCCCCTGGGTTAGGGTTAGACATGGCTTTGTATCCCCTGGGTTAGGGTTAGACATGGCTTTGTATCCCCTGGGTTAGGGTCAGGGTTAGACATGGCTTTGTATCCCCTGTATCCCTGGGTTAGGGTTAGACATGGCTTTGTAGCCCCTGGGTTAGGGTCAGGGTTAGACATGGCTTTGTATCCCCTGGGTTAGGGTCAGGGTTAGACATGGCTTTGTATCCCCTGGGTTAGGGTCAGGGTTAGACATGGCTTTGTATCCCCTGGGTTAGGTCAGGGTTAGACATGGCTTTGTATCCCCTGGGTTAGGGTTAGATATGGCTTTGTATCCCCTGGGTTAGGGTTAGATATGGCTTTGTATCCCCTGGGTTAGGGTCAGGGTTAGACATGGCTTTGTATCCCCTGGGTTAGGGTCAGGGTTAGACATGGCTTTGTATCCCCTGGGTTAGGGTTAGGGTTAGATATGGCTTTGTATCCCCTGGGTTAGGGTTAGACATGGCTTTGTATCCCTGGGTTAGGGTTAGACATGGCTTTGTATCCCTGGGTTAGGGTTAGACATGGCTTTGTATCCCCTGGGTTAGGGTTAGACATGGCTTTGTATCCCCTGGGTTAGGGTTAGAGTTAGACATGGCTTTGTATCCCTGGGTTAGGGTTAGACATGGCTTTGTATCCCTGGGTTAGGGTTAGACATGGCTTTGTATCCCCTGGGTTAGGGTTAGACATGGCTTTGTATCCCCTGGGTTAGGGTTAGGGTTAGACATGGCTTTGTATCCCCTGGGTTAGGGTTAGACATGGCTTTGTATCCCCTGGGTTAGGGTTAGACATGGCTTTGTATCCCCTGGGTTAGGGTTAGGGTTAGATATGGCTTTGTATCCCCTGGGTTAGGGTTAGACATGGCTTTGTATCCCCTGGGTTAGGGTTAGACATGGCTTTGTATCCCCTGGGTTAGGGTTAGATATGGCTTTGTATCCCCTGGGTTAGGGTTAGGGTTAGATATGGCTTTGTATCCCCTGGGTTAGGGTTAGACATGGCTTTGTATCCCCTGGGTTAGGGTTAGATATGGCTTTGTATCCCCTGGGTTAGGGTTAGACATGGCTTTGTATCCCCTGGGTTAGGGTTAGACATGGCTTTGCATCCCCTGGGTTAGGGTTAGGGTTAGACATGGCTTTGTATCCCCTGGGTTAGGGTTAGATATGGCTTTGTATCCCCTGGGTTAGGGTTAGACATGGCTTTGTATCCCCTGGGTTAGGGTTAGGGTTAGACATGGCTTTGTTTCCCCTGGGTTAGGGTTAGACATGGCTTTGTATCCCCTGGGTTAGGGTTAGGGTTAGACATGGCTTTGTATCCCCTGGGTTAGGGTTAGACAGGGCTTTGTATCCCCTGGGTTAGGGTTAGACATGGCTTTGTATCCCCTGGGTTAGGGTTAGACATGGCTTTGTATCCCCTGGGTTAGGGTTAGACATGGCTTTGTATCCCCTGGGTTAGGGTTAGGGTTAGACATGGCTTTGTATCCCCTGGGTTAGGGTTAGACATGGCTTTGTATCCCCTGGGTTAGGGTTAGACATGGCTTTGTATCCCCTGGGTTAGGGTTAGACATGGCTTTGTATCCCCTGGGTTAGGGTTAGGGTTAGACAGGGCTTTGTATCCACTGGGTTAGGGTTAGACATGGCTTTGTATCCCCTGGGTTAGGGTTAGGGTTAGATATGGCTTTGTATCCCCTGGGTTAGGGTTAGACATGGCTTTGTATCCCCTGGGTTAGGGTTAGACATGGCTTTGTATCCCCAGGGTTAGGGTTAGGGTTAGACATGGCTTTGTATCCCCTGGGTTAGGGTTAGACATGGCTTTGTATCCCCTGGGTTAGGGTTAGACATGGCTTTGTATCCCCTGGGTTAGGGTTAGACATGGCTTTGTATCCCCTGGGTTAGGGTTAGACATGGCTTTGTATCCCTGGGTTAGGGTTAGGGTTAGACATGGCTTTGTATCCCTGGGTTAGGGTTAGACATGGCTTTGTATCCCCTGGGTTAGGGTTAGGGTTAGACATGGCTTTGTATCCCCTGGGTTAGGGTTAGACATGGCTTTGTATCCCCTGGGTTAGGGTTAGGGTTAGATATGGCTTTGTATCCCCTGGGTTAGGGTTAGATATGGCTTTGTATCCCCTGGGTTAGGGTTAGACATGGCTTTGTATCCCCTGGGTTAGGGTTAGACATGGCTTTGTATCCCCTGGGTTAGGGTTAGGGTTAGACATGGCTTTGTATCCCCTGGGTTAGGGTTAGACATGGCTTTGTATCCCCTGGGTTAGGGTTAGGGTTAGACATGGCTTTGTATCCCCTGGGTTAGGGTTAGGGTTAGATATGGCTTTGTATCCCCTGGGTTAGGGTTAGACATGGCTTTGTATCCCCTGGGTTAGGGTTAGACATGGCTTTGTATCCCCTGGGTTAGGGTTAGACATGGCTTTGTATCCCCTGGGTTAGGGTTAGACATGGCTTTGTATCCCCTGGGTTAGGGTTAGACATGGCTTTGTATCCCCTGGGTTAGGGTTAGACATGGCTTTGTATCCCCTGGGTTAGGGTTAGACATGGCTTTGTATCCCCTGGGTTAGGGTTAGATATGGCTTTGTATCCCCTGGGTTAGGGTTAGACATGGCTTTGTATCCCCTGGGTTAGGGTTAGTCATGGCTTTGTATCCCCTGGGTTAGGGTTAGATATGGCTTTGTATCCCCTGGGTTAGGGTTAGGGTTAGACATGGCTTTGTATCCACTGGGTTAGGGTTAGACATGGCTTTGTATCCCCTGGGTTAGGGTTAGAAATGGCTTTGTATCCCCTGGGTTAGGGTTAGATATGGCTTTGTATCCCCTGGGTTAGGGTTAGACATGGCTTTGTATCCCCTGGGTTAGGGTTAGACATGGCTTTGTATCCCCTGGGTTAGGGTTAGACAGGGCTTTGTATCCTCTGGGTTAGGGTTAGATATGGCTTTGTATCCCCTGGGTTAGGGTTAGACATGGCTTTGTATCCCCTGGGTTAGGGTTAGACAGGGCTTTGTATCCTCTGGGTTAGGGTTAGACATGGCTTTGTATCCACTGGGTTAGGGTTAGACATGGCTTTGTATCCCCTGGGTTAGGGTTAGACATGGCTTTGTAGCCCCTGGGTTAGGGTTAGGGTTAGACATGGCTTTGTATCCCCTGGGTTAGGGTTAGACATGGCTTTGTATCCCCTGGGTTAGGGTTAGACATGGCTTTGTATCCCCTGGGTTAGGGTTAGGGTTAGACATGGCTTTGTATCCCCTGGGTTAGGGTTAGACATGGCTTTGTAGCCCCTGGGTTAGGGTTAGGGTTAGACATGGCTTTGTATCCCCTGGGTTAGGGTTAGACATGGCTTTGTAGCCCCTGGGTTAGGGTTAGGTTAGACATGGCTTTGTATCCCCTGGGTTAGGGTTAGACATGGCTTTGTATCCCCTGGGTTAGGGTTAGACATGGCTTTGTATCCCCTGGGTTAGGGTTAGGGTTAGACATGGCTTTGTATCCCCTGGGTTAGGGTTAGGGTTAGACATGGCTTTGTATCCCCTGGGTTAGGGTTAGGGTTAGATATGGCTTTGTATCCACTGGGTTAGGGTTAGACAGGGCTTTGTATCCCCTGGGTTAGGGTTAGATATGGCTTTGTATCCCCTGGGTTAGGGTTAGACATGGCTTTGTATCCCCTGGGTTAGGGTTAGACATGGCTTTGTATCCCCTGGGTTAGGGTTAGACATGGCTTTGTATCCCCTGGGTTAGGGTTA
>NC_088419.1:1423937-1436437 GCF_034236695.1 Oncorhynchus nerka
CTTGTTGCTTCAATTCAGTTCCATGTTACTAATCATACTACATATAGAATCACACTACACATAGAATCACCAATACATATAGAATCACATACATATAGAATCACACTACATATAGAATCACACTACATATAGAATCACACTACATATAGAATCATACTACATATAGAATCACACTACATATACAATCACATATAGAATCACAATACATATAGAATCACACTACACATAGAATCACACTACATATAGAATCACACTACATATAGAATCACACTACATATACAATCACATATAGAACCATACTGCATATAGAATCACACTACATATAGAATCACACTACATATAGAATCACACTACACATAGAATCACACTACATATAGAATCATACTACATATAGAATCACACTACATATAGAATCACACTACATATATAATCACACTACATATAGAATCACACTACATATAGAATCACAATACACATAGAATCACACTACATATAGAATCACACTACACATAGAATCACACTACATATAGAATCACACTACATATAGAATCACACTACATATAGAATCACACTACATATAGAATCACACTACATATAGAATCACAATACACATAGAATCACACTACATATAGAATCACACTACATATAGAATCACACTACATATAGGAGAGAGAGAGAGAGAGAGAAAGAAAAAGAGCAAATCCAGTGAAGAACAAACACCATTGTAAATACAACCCATATTTATGCTTATTACACTACATATAGAATCACACTACATATAGAATCACTATACACATAGAATCACACTACATATAGAATCACACTACATATAGAATCACACTACATATAGAATCATACTACATATAGAATTACACTACATATAGAATCACACTGCACATAGAATCACACTACATATAGAATCACACTACATATAGAATCATATAGAATCATACTACATATAGAATCACACTACACATAGAATCACACTACATATAGAATCATATAGAATCATACTACATATAGAATCACACTACATATAGAATCACACTACATATAGAATCACTATACACATAGAATCACACTACATATAGAATCACACTACATATAGAATCACTATACACATAGAATCACACTACATATAGAATCACACTACATATAGAATCATACTACATATAGAATCACTATACACATAGAATCACACTACATATAGAATCACACTACATATAGAATCACACTACATATAGAATCACTATACACATAGAATCACACTACATATAGAATCACTATACACATAGAATCACACTACATATAGAATCACTATACATATAGAATCATATAGAATCATACTACATATAGAATCACACTACACATAGAATCACAATACATATAGAATCACACTACATATAGAATCATATAGAATCATACTACATATAGAATCACACTACATATAGAATCATATAGAATCATACTACATATAGAATCACACTACATATAGAATCACACTACATATAGAATCACACTACATATAGAATCACACTACATATAGAATCACACTACATATAGAATCACACTACATATAGAATCACACTACATATAGAATCATATAGAATCACACTACATATAGAATCACACTACATATAGAATCACACTACATATAGAATCACATATATAGAATCACAATACATATAGAATCACACTACATATAGAATCACACTACATATAGAATCACATATATAGAATCACAATACATATAGAATCACACTACATATAGAATCACACTACATATAGAATCACACTACATATAGAATCATACTACATATAGAATCACACTACATATAGAATCACACTACATATAGAATCACACTACATATAGAATCACACTACATATAGAATCACAATACATATAGAATCACACTACACATAGAATCACACTACATATAGAATCATATAGAATCATACTACATATAGAATCATATAGAATCATACTACATATAGAATCATATAGAATCATACTACATATAGAATCATATAGAATCATACTACATATAGAATCACACTACATATAGAATCACACTACATATAGAATCACACTACATATAGAATCACACTACACATAGAATCATACTACATATAGAATCACACTACATATAGAATCACACTACACATAGAATCACACTACATATAGAATCATATAGAATCATACTACATATAGAATCATATAGAATCATACTACATATAGAATCATATAGAATCATACTACATATAGAATCACACTACATATAGAATCACACTACATATAGAATCACACTACATATAGAATCACACTACATATAGAATCACACTACACATAGAATCATACTACATATAGAATCACACTACATATAGAATCACACTACATATAGAATCATACTACATATAGAATCACACTACATATAGAATCACACTACATATAGAATCACACTACATATAGAATCATACTACATATAGAATCACACTACATATAGAATCACACTACATATAGAATCACACTACATATAGAATCACACTACATATAGAATCATACTACATATAGAATCACACTACACATAGAATCACACTACATATAGAATCATATAGAATCATACTACATATAGAATCACACTACATATAGAATCATATAGAATCATACTACATATAGAATCACACTACATATAGAATCACACTACATATAGAATCACACTACATATAGAATCACACTACATATAGAATCACACTACATATAGAATCATATAGAATCACACTACATATAGAATCACACTACATATAGAATCACACTACATATAGAATCACATATATAGAATCACACTACATATAGAATCACACTACATATAGAATCACATATATAGAATCACAATACATATAGAATCACACTACATATAGAATCACACTACATATAGAATCACACTACATATAGAATCACACTACATATAGAATCACACTACATATAGAATTACACTACATATAGAATCACACTACATATAGAATCACACTACATATAGAATCACACTACATATAGAATCACACTACATATAGAATCACACTACATATAGAATCATATAGAATCATACTACATATAGAATCACACTACACATAGAATCACAATACATATAGAATCACACTACATATAGAATCACACTACATATAGAATCACACTACATATAGAATCACACTACATATAGAATCACACTACATATACAATCACATATAGAATCACAATACATATAGAATCACACTACACATAGAATCACACTACACATAGAATCACACTACATATAGAATCACACTACATATAGAATCACACTACATATAGAATCACACTACATATAGAATCACACTACATATACAATCACATATAGAACCATACTGCATATAGAATCACACTACATATAGAATCACACTACATATAGAATCACACTACACATAGAATCACACTACATATAGAATCATATAGAATCATACTACATATAGAATCACACTACACATAGAATCACAATACATATAGAATCACACTACATATAGAATCACACTACATATAGAATCACACTACATATAGAATCACACTACATATAGAATCATACTACATATAGAATCACACTACATATACAATCACATATAGAATCACAATACATATAGAATCACACTACACATAGAATCACACTACATATAGAATCACACTACATATAGAATCACACTACATATACAATCACATATAGAACCATACTGCATATAGAATCACACTACATATAGAATCACACTACATATAGAATCACACTACACATAGAATCACACTACATATAGAATCATACTACATATAGAATCACACTACATATAGAATCATATAGAATCATACTACATATAGAATCACACTACATATAGAATCACACTACATATATAATCACACTACATATAGAATCACACTACATATAGAATCACAATACACATAGAATCACACTACATATAGAATCACACTACACATAGAATCACACTACATATAGAATCACACTACATATAGAATCACACTACATATAGAATCACACTACATATAGAATCACACTACATATAGAATCACAATACACATAGAATCACACTACATATAGAATCACACTACATATAGAATCACACTACATATAGGAGAGAGAGAGAGAGAGAGAGAGAGAAAAGAAAAGAGCAACCAGTGAAGAACAAACACCATTGTAAATACAACCCATATTTATGCTTATTACACTACATATAGAATCACACTACATATAGAATCACTATACACATAGAATCACACTACATATAGAATCACACTACATATAGAATCACACTACATATAGAATCATACTACATATAGAATTACACTACATATAGAATCACACTGCACATAGAATCACACTACATATAGAATCACACTACATATAGAATCATATAGAATCATACTACATATAGAATCACACTACACATAGAATCACACTACATATAGAATCATATAGAATCATACTACATATAGAATCACACTACATATAGAATCACACTACATATAGAATCACTATACACATAGAATCACACTACATATAGAATCACACTACATATAGAATCACTATACACATAGAATCACACTACATATAGAATCACACTACATATAGAATCATACTACATATAGAATCACTATACACATAGAATCACACTACATATAGAATCACACTACATATAGAATCACACTACATATAGAATCACTATACACATAGAATCACACTACATATAGAATCACTATACACATAGAATCACACTACATATAGAATCACTATACATATAGAATCATATAGAATCATACTACATATAGAATCACACTACACATAGAATCACAATACATATAGAATCACACTACATATAGAATCACACTACATATAGAATCACACTACATATAGAATCATATAGAATCACACTACATATAGAATCATATAGAATCACACTACATATAGAATCATATAGAATCACACTACATATAGAATCACACTTCATATAGAATCACACTACATATAGAATCACACTACATATAGAATCACACTACATATAGAATCACACTACATATAGAATCACACTACATATAGAATCACACTACATATAGAATCACACTACATATAGAATCACACTACATATAGAATCATACTACATATAGAATCACACTACATATAGAATCACACTACATATAGAATCACACTACATACAGAATCACAATACATATAGAATCACACTACATATAGAATCATATAGAATCATACTACATATAGAATCATACTACACATAGAATCACACTACATATAGAATCATATAGAATCATACTACATATAGAATCACACTACATATAGAATCACACTACATATAGAATCATACTACACATAGAATCACACTACATATAGAATCACACTACATATAGAATCATACTACATATAGAATCACACTACATATAGAATCATATAGAATCATACTACATATAGAATCACACTACATATAGAATCACACTACATATAGAATCACACTACATATAGAATCACAATACACATAGAATCACACTACATATAGAATCACACTACATATAGAATCACACTACATATAGAATCACAATACACATAGAATCACACTACATATAGAATCACACTACATATAGAATCACACTACATATAGAATCACAATACACATAGAATCACACTACATATAGAATCACACTACATATAGAATCACAATACATATAGAATCACACTACATATAGAATCACACTACATATAGAATCACACTACATATAGAATCACACTACATATAGAATCACACTACATATAGAATCACACTACATATAGAATCACAATACACATAGAATCACACTACATATAGAATCACACTACATATAGAATCACACTACATATAGAATCACACTACATATAGAATCACACTACATATACAATCACATATAGAACCATACTGCATATAGAATCACACTACATATAGAATCACACTACATATAGAATCACACTACACATAGAATCACACTACATATAGAATCACACTACATATAGAATCACAATACACATAGAATCACACTACATATAGAATCACACTACATATAGAATCACACTACATATAGGAGAGAGAGAGAGAGAGAGAGAGAGAAAAGAAAAGAGCAACCAGTGAAGAACAAACACCATTGTAAATACAACCCATATTTATGCTTATTACACTACATATAGAATCACACTACATATAGAATCACAATACATATAGAATCACTATACACATAGAATCACACTACACATAGAATCACACTACATATAGAATCACACTACATATAGAATCACTATACACATAGAATCACACTACATATAGAATCACACTACATATAGAATCACACTACATATAGAATCATACTACATATAGAATTACACTACATATAGAATCACACTGCACATAGAATCACACTACATATAGAATCACACTACATATAGAATCATATAGAATCATACTACATATAGAATCACACTACATATAGAATCACACTACATATAGAATCACTATACACATAGAATCACACTACATATAGAATCACACTACATATAGAATCACTATACACATAGAATCACACTACATATAGAATCACACTACATATAGAATCATACTACATATAGAATCACTATACACATAGAATCACACTACATATAGAATCACACTACATATAGAATCACACCACATATAGAATCACACTACATATAGAATCATATAGAATCACACTACATATAGAATCATATAGAATCACACTACATATAGAATCACACTACACATAGAATCACACTACATATAGAATCACTATACACATAGAATCACACTACATATAGAATCACACTACACATAGAATCACAATACATATAGAATCACTATACACATAGAATCACACTACATATAGAATCACTATACATATAGAATCATATAGAATCATACTACATATAGAATCACACTACACATAGAATCACAATACATATAGAATCACACTACATATAGAATCACACTACATAGAATCACACTACATATAGAATCATATAGAATCACACTACATATAGAATCATATAGAATCACACTATATAGAATCATATAGAATCACACTACATATAGAATCACACTACATATAGAATCACACTACATATAGAATCACACTACATATAGAATCACACTACATATAGAATCACACTACATATAGAATCACACTACATATAGAATCACACTACATATAGAATCATATAGAATCACACTACATATAGAATCACACTACATATAGAATCATACTACACATAGAATCACACTACATATAGAATCATATAGAATCATACTACATATAGAATCACACTACATATAGAATCACACTACATATAGAATCACACTACATATAGAATCATATAGAATCATACTACATATAGAATCACACTACATATAGAATCACACTACATATAGAATCACACTACATATAGAATCACACTACATATAGAATCACAATACACATAGAATCACACTACATATAGAATCACACTACATATAGAATCACACTACATATAGAATCACACTACATATAGAATCACACTACATATAGAATCACACTACATATAGAATCACAATACACATAGAATCACACTACATATAGAATCACACTACATATAGAATCACACTACATATAGGAGAGAGAGAGAGAGAGAGAGAGAGAGAGAAAAGAAAAGAGCAACCAGTGAAGAACAAACACCATTGTAAATACAACCCATATTTATGCTTATTACACTACATATAGAATCACACTACATATAGAATCACAATACATATAGAATCACTATACACATAGAATCACACTACACATAGAATCACACTACATATAGAATCACACTACATATAGAATCACTATACACATAGAATCACACTACATATAGAATCACACTACATATAGAATCACACTACATATAGAATCATACTACATATAGAATCATATAGAATCACACTACATATAGAATCACACTACACATAGAATCACACTACATATAGAATCACTATACACATAGAATCACACTACATATAGAATCACACTACACATAGAATCACAATACATATAGAATCACTATACACATAGAATCACACTACATATAGAATCACTATACATATAGAATCATATAGAATCATACTACATATAGAATCACACTACACATAGAATCACAATACATATAGAATCACACTACATATAGAATCACACTACATATAGAATCACACTACATATAGAATCATATAGAATCACACTACATATAGAATCATATAGAATCACACTACATATAGAATCATATAGAATCACACTACATATAGAATCATATAGAATCACACTACATATAGAATCACACTACATATAGAATCACACTACATATAGAATCACACTACATATAGAATCACACTACATATAGAATCACACTACATATAGAATCACACTACATATAGAATCACACTACATATAGAATCATATAGAATCACACTACATATAGAATCACACTACATATAGAATCATACTACACATAGAATCACACTACATATAGAATCATATAGAATCATACTACATATAGAATCACACTACATATAGAATCACACTACATATAGAATCACACTACATATAGAATCATATAGAATCATACTACATATAGAATCACACTACATATAGAATCACACTACATATAGAATCACACTACATATAGAATCACACTACATATAGAATCACAATACACATAGAATCACACTACATATAGAATCACACTACACATAGAATCACACTACATATAGAATCACACTACATATAGAATCACACTACATATAGAATCACACTACATATAGAATCACAATACACATAGAATCACACTACATATAGAATCACACTACATATAGAATCACACTACATATAGGAGATCAACCAGTGAAGAACAAACACCATTGTAAATACAACCCATATTTATGCTTATTACACTACATATAGAATCACACTACATATAGAATCACAATACATATAGAATCACTATACACATAGAATCACACTACACATAGAATCACACTACATATAGAATCACACTACATATAGAATCACTATACACATAGAATCACACTACATATAGAATCACACTACATATAGAATCACACTACATATAGAATCATACTACATATAGAATTACACTACATATAGAATCACACTGCACATAGAATCACACTACATATAGAATCACACTACATATAGAATCATATAGAATCATACTACATATAGAATCACACTACATATAGAATCACACTACATATAGAATCACACTACATATAGAATCATATAGAATCATACTACATATAGAATCACACTACATATAGAATCACACTACATATAGAATCACACTACATATAGAATCACAATACACATAGAATCACACTACATATAGAATCACACTACACATAGAATCACACTACATATAGAATCACACTACATATAGAATCACACTACATATAGAATCACACTACATATAGAATCACAATACACATAGAATCACACTACATATAGAATCACACTACATATAGAATCACACTACATATAGGAGAGAGAGAGAGAGAGAGAGAGAGAGAGAGAGAGAGAGAGAGAAAAGAAAAGAGCAACCAGTGAAGAACAAACACCATTGTAAATACAACCCATATTTATGCTTATTACACTACATATAGAATCACACTACATATAGAATCACACTACACATAGAATCACACTACATATAGAATCACACTACATATAGAATCACAATACATATAGAATCACACTACATATAGAATCACACTCCATATAGAATTACACTACATATAGAATCACAATACACATAGAATCACACTACATATAGAATCACACTACATATAGAATCATATAGAATCACACTACATATAGAATCACACTACACATAGAATCACACTACATATAGAATCACACTACATATAGAATCATATAGAATCACACTACATATAGAATCACACTACATATAGAATCACACTACATATAGAATCACACTACATATAGAATCACAATACATATAGAATCACACTACATATAGAATCACACTACATATAGAATCACACTACATATAGAATCACACTACATATAGAATCATATAGAATCACACTACATATAGAATCACACTACATATAGAATCACAATACATATAGAACCAATTTGTAAGTCGCTCTGGATAAGAGCGTCTGCTAAATGACTTAAATGTAATGTAATGAATCACACTACATATAGAATCACACTACATATAGAATCACACTACATATAGAATCATACTACATATAGAATCATATAGAATCACACTACATATAGAATCATATAGAATCACACTACATATAGAATCATATAGAATCACACTACATATAGAATGACACTACATATAGAATCACACTACATATAGAATCACACTACATATAGAATCATATAGAATCACACTACATATAGAATCATATAGAATCACACTACATATAGAATCACACTACATATAGAATCATATAGAATCACACTACATATAGAATCACACTACATATAGAATCACACTACATATAGAATCACAATACATATAGAATCACACTACATATAGAATCACACTACATATAGAATCACACTACATATAGAATCACAATACATATAGAATCACACTACACATAGAATCACACTACATATAGAATCACACTACATATAGAATCACACTACATATAGAATCACAATACATATAGAATCACACTACATATAGAATCACAATACATATAGAATCACACTACATATAGAATCACAATATATAGAATCATACTACATATAGAATCACACTACATATAGAATCACACTACATATAGAATCACACTACATATAGAATCACACTACATATAGAATCACACTACATATAGAATCACACTACATATAGAATCACACTACATATAGACTCACAATACATATAGAATCACAATACATATAGAATCATATAGAATCACACTACATATAGACTCACACTACATATAGAATCACACTACATATAGAATCACACTACATATAGAATCACACTACATATAGAATCACACTACATATAGACTCACAATACATATAGAATCATACTACATATAGAATCATATAGAATCACAATACATATAGAATCATATAGAATCACACTACATATAGACTCACAATACATATAGAATCATACTACATATAGAATCATATAGAATCACAATACATATAGAATCATATAGAATCATACTACATATAGAATCATATAGAATCACACTACATATAGACTCACAATACATATAGAATCATACTACATATAGAATCATATATAATCACAATACATATAGAATCATATAGAATCACACTACATATAGAATCACACTACATATAGAATCATACTACATATAGAATCATATAGAATCACACTACATATAGAATCATACTACATATAGAATCATATAGAATCACACTACATATAGAATCACACTACATATAGAATCACACTACATATAGAATCACACTACATATAGAATCACACTACATATAGAATCACACTACATATAGAATCACACTACATATAGAATCACACTACATATAGAATCACACTACATATAGAATCATACTACATATAGAATCATACTACATATAGAATCATATAGAATCACACTACATATAGAATCACACTACATACAGAATCACAATACATATAGAATCACACTACATATAGAATCACACTACATATAGAATCATACTACATATAGAATCATACTACATATAGAATCATATAGAATCACACTACATATAGAATCACACTACATATAGAATCACACTACATATAGAATCACACTACATATAGAATCATATAGAATCATACTACATATAGAATCACACTACATATAGAATCACACTACATATAGAATCATATAGAATCATACTACATATAGAATCACACTACATATAGAATCATACTACATATAGAATCATATAGAATCATACTACATATAGAATCACACTACATATAGAATCACACTACATATAGAATCACACTACATATAGAATCACACTACATATAGAATCATACTACATATAGAATCACACTACATATAGAATCACACTACATATAGAATCACACTACATATAGAATCACACTACATATAGAATCACACTACATATAGAATCACACTACATATAGAATCACACTACATATAGAATCACAATACACATAGAATCACACTACATATAGAATCACACTACATATAGAATCATATAGAATCATACTACATATAGAATCATACTACATATAGAATCATATAGAATCATACTACATATAGAATCACACTACATATAGAATCACACTACATATAGAATCACACTACATATAGAATCACACTACATATATAATCAC